>NC_056746.1:921220177-921520177 GCF_019279795.1 Protopterus annectens | reverse complement strand
TACAACTTATGGTGATGCTTACTGACAAGCCCTATAGTACCTCAGTAATAAGCAAAACACTGACCCTGATTGATAAGCTCTGAGCCCTACAGTGACCTCTGGTGACAAGATGTACAGTGACAATCACTAACAAGTTCTACAGTGGCCGAAAGTGATAAGCCCTGGAGTGGCCTTTGGTGACAAGCCCTGCAGTGACCTTTGGAAACTTTTCCTAAAATGACAGTGATTGATAAGCCCTAAGCCCGACAGCAACACAAGAGATAAGCCCTAGAGGGATCTTTGATGTCACACCCTAGTGCGATGGTCACTGACTAGTCCTACAGTTTCACTCACAGGGGTAAGAAATACAGTAGCTTTTGTTGATAGCACAAACAGTAATGTCTGGCAAGTCCAACTGTGTCCACAGTAAAAAAGCTGTATACTGACAGTCATTGTCAAGCCCTATGGTAACACACTAACTGATGAGCACTTAGCGACTCTTGGTGACAATCCCTACAGTAATGCTTTGTAACATACCTTACAGAGATCCATGCCGATGAGCTGTAGACTAAATTTAAATAATGAACCCTAGTACTACCTTTAGTAACAAACCATATTAGTGACACTCAGTGATAAACCATATATCAACTCTTACTGACAAACCTTGCAGTCATCCACAGTGATAAGCCCTGGGATGACCTTCACTGTTGAATGCTGTAGTGGCTGTTAGTGACAGGCCTAAATCTTATTTAATTTAATCCCTGCTGTAACTAAACAACATCACACTGACGTTTGTTGATAAATCCTACAGTGACCTTTGTTGAATGTCTTACATCAAACTTGACTGACAAGCCCAGCTTAACTCTTGCTAGTTAACCCTGCAATGATCCTCATTAATGGGTCCCAAACTGACCTTCACTGATGACCTATACAATGACCTTCAGTGACAATGTCTGTTAGAACCTGCTCTCCCTGTACTAAGAGAAGGTCAATGTAGGGCTTGTCAGTGACAAGCCAGTCAGCAACTATAACTGATGAATCCTGGAGCAGCTTTCGCTCACAAGCCCTACATTCACCCTCACTGAGTACAGGGACAACAAGTAAATCATTACTACAAATGTCTTCCACCCATCACATTCTAGCCAAATCAACACCGTTATACAAATTGTTTATGTTTGTACATGGTATGGTTGAATGGAAACAGTCAGTTTTAGTGGCATGGGTATTGTTTTAGGGTCATTCAGTAACTAAGATCCTCCCAGGATTTCTTCTTGTAACCTCAGTGATGTTTATAACTTCTGTACTCATGTTCTGAGTATTTTTTTGTATAAATTCATCAAAAAGTCTGTTGAGACTAATCAGCGACAAACTACAGCGAATTTAGTAGCAGCAGCAACACGCCCTTTTCTCACTTGAAAGACAGATCAGTGAAGACAGATTGAGAAAGGCCACAATGTCCTTCTATTCTCATGTTGCAGTATTCATAACTTTAGGGAGGTTGCTGCCCACAGCACTGGACATCCGGCCAGTATACCAAAGTCTTAGGAGCAGAGGTACGTGCAATGTTTGATGTCAGAGCCATAAACCGACATTGGCTGTAAAGATGACATCTGCATGTACCCACTTCAGAACTTTTTTGCCGCAGTGAACTTCAGACCTCTGATCACCAGTTTCGGGAAGCAGTTCACTCATTTGACGGCCATCCACTACAGATAAGTACCCTTTGGGTTTTTTGTTAACTGTTTCCTAACTTTTCAGACATGCATGTCAACTAGAAAGGAGAAGTGTGGTTGTGGAAGACAAATTCCACACAAGGATATGCATGATAAGTGTTTGCTTTGTCTAGGGGAGGCCCACGACCATACGTCTTGTGACATTTGTAAATCGTTTGTGCCCAAACCTATTCGCAGCCTTCTGGCTTCTCTCAAACTCTGTCTCGAGAACCAGAAAATGGCATCTGGCATTCAGTATGGAGTGTGGGGTAGGTACTCCCGATGAGCTGCCTAGGAAGAAGGCCAAAAAAGTTAGGCCTGACTCCCATGCTGCACCTCAGGAGTCCGGTGAGACTCTTGAGGGAGATGTTAGCCCAGGGACCCATCGGACATCTATTTCTCATTTGGAACTGGCAACTGTAATGGAAGCCAGCCTAATGGACACCCTGAGTAGGTCTGCTGAGGTTGATCAGCCATCAGAACCTGATGGCAAGGGGGAACCATGGCTCGTGGCATCGGAGGGACCGACCCTTGCTCTGCAATCCTCCCAGTCGTCAGCCTCTAAATCTACCAATCCTTCCAGCTCCTCTGAAGAGAAAACAAAAATTAAAACATACAGAACAGCAATATGTCCCGGTATGGGAAATGTTCTCCCAAAATCTTTTCTAGGTATTCCAGGCCCTACAATTACAGGTACCTCACCTGCTCCTACTCCTGTGCAGGCCTTAGAAGAGTCATAGGAAAAATACTCCTCCTCTGAAGACTCTCTTACTTACTGCTCTCAAATTGAATCCCCCAAGGACTTCATTACCCCTGAGGAAGAGGACTCTTATCAGTCCTGAATCTCCAGGGGAAGAGTTTTCGTTTGGAGATACCATCTCTCTCATGAGAGCACACTTCATATGGCTGTCGTCAGATGTCTCAGAATCAAAAAAGAGGCATTTTGAATTACTACAGATGGATCAACCATCACCATCTGCGGTCCATCCCTTGCTTCCAGCCTTTCAAGATGCCTTTTTGGCTGCTTTACAGGCTCCTGACTCCCAAACTATATATATATACTAGGTTTTGTTGTAAGCATATATGGAAGAGGCTTCAAATGTGTATTAGTTTACTGTAGTTATGCTAGAAAGAAATGCCTTCCTTAATGGTATCCCTTCATTTTCTGTTGTGCTAGTTATTGTTAATCTTTCTCAGGCATAGGTCCATTTTTTAGTTAGAGGACCTATTTTTGCCTTTCTGTTGTTTGTTTATTCTCTATCTCACCTACCCCTGTGTTCAGGGCTAGGCCCATTTAAGTTAGAGGACCTACTCCTCTGTTGCCTTTCTCCCTTGTGTGTTGTTTCTTGAGCAGGGCTAGGCCCATTTAAGTTAGAGGACCTTGTCCTCTCTTCTTATTGTCTGTTTACAATTATAGTCTGTTGTCATTGTTGTGGTAGTTATGTCTAAGGAAACTAAAGACCTTAAACCTTCGGGTTTTAAGAAATGCCTAAAATGTTCACAAAAATGTCCCTGACTGATGGGCATAATATTTGTGTTTATTGTTTGAGAGCCATACATCTACAGGAGTCATGTACTTTTTGCCATTCTTTTAGTTCACGGGTTCTCCAGGAAAGGAAGAACAAACTGATTTTGAAAGGTCTCCTTAGACCTTCCTTTGAGGATGATTTAGCTAGTTCTTCCTCTTCTCACTCCAGGTCTCCCTCTTCAAAAAAAGAGAAGGTTAAGTCGGTGAAAGCAGTCTCCTACACTGACTCACAAATCAGGACCTCCAGAGAAAGTTGCCAAAGTTGACAAACGTTCTACCTCTTCGGCTCCTCTGCCTTCAGAGCCGGTTGAGGTTATTGATATAGACCTACCAGTTTCGGCCTCAAGTTTTTTGGAGTCTATAGCTGAATCCATACCTTGGAGCCAGTCAAGAGACTTGCTGCCAGTATCCCCGGTACTCAGATCTCCAATTTTGCAGAGATCTCGATCCCCTACCTTGCCTTCCAGATCCTCCAGGAGTCTTTCTGTGGAGGATGTTGAGAGGGTGGTGCTTAGACTTTTGAAGTCATCGGCACTAGCAAATTTGTTGTTGGCTCTGACCCAATTAGTACCGGAGCCGTCTAAGGCCATATTACCTGCTTCTGTTCTTCCTCCGAGCCATGCCTGTCTTTCAAAGCCAGATGTATTGGTGCCGTTTGTTGTGGAACCATCGGTTCCAGCACCCCAAGGGGCTTTCTCGGAGCCGTGTTCTGCTCTGACACCTTCGGTGCCGTCCGTGGTGTCTAGGAGCTGAAGCTCACCAGTTGGCCCAGATGGGAATGCTCGGACCCAAATTTCTTCTGTTCCAAGCCTAACTCTCGGTGCGTCAGCTCGGCTGAGCTCAGATCCTCCATCTGTCTCGGAGCCGATAACTCCAGAGCTGGGGGCTATTTCTGCTTCTTCGGAACTGGTGGTATCCTCAGAGCTGGGGGGATCTGCCTTTGAGATGATGAGGAGCGTGCTGTCTAGATCTTCACAATGGTACCGATGTTCTTCCCCCTGAAGCTCCGACCTCTGTCTCAGCACCATCCCTCTCTCATGACAGCAGAGACCTTCAGCCTCAAGAGCCCCCCCTTGTGCGGCCCCCAGTCTTCCAAGACCTCCCCAGAATACCCTTCTGAGGAGCCTCCTTGGAAGAAAACTTGCAAGAGGAAGCATGTGGACTCCCCCGAAGAGTCCAGCACCACTGACACTTACCTCTAGGAGTCAGAAGGGTCCCTTAGGTCATCCTCTGATGATATCTCCTTTGTATATATATCCTAGAGATCCTGAAACAAAGAGGTGGCTGTCCCACCGTCACCCCTTCTGATGAGGAGTCAGTGTACCTGAATTCTGTCGGGTCTCAACCTTCAGCTTCTTGGGTGTCTCCACCTTTGGATGAGCTGTTAGATTTGATAAGTCGAAAGGTGTGAGAAACTCCTGACGCCATGGAACCAGTCCCTAGAAGACCAAACAAATTCCTTTCAGCTCCTAAGGAAAAAGAGTTTCTAACCAAAGGAGTGCCTGTAGATGCCATGGTGGTGGCAGCAGCCACAAAGAAGGAACTAGCAGAGACTTCCTCATCTGTCCACCCACCGAACAAAGAGTCTCGAATGATGGACAGATACGGGAAGCATATTTTTTCTTCAGCGGCTTTTACACTCAGATCACTGAATTACCTCACCCATTTCACTAGGCTTTAAAGAGCTGTCCTAAAAGAGCTGGGAGATACTTCCAAGGTACTTTAACTGAAGGAGTCCCTGAGAAGGTTTCTGCTCAGTTGTCCACTTTAAACTCTATTGTTAACTCCTCCATGAGGCTGATATCTTACGCAGCAGATGGAGCAAGCAGGGCAGCGGGTTCAGGAGTTTCCCTTAGGAGACACTCCTGGATGCGCTTCTGTAACTTTGCGGAGCCCTTCAAATCTACATTTACCAATGCCCCCTTTGACGGTTCCTCTCTGTTTGGACCAAAGGTAAAAGACACACTCACCAGATGTGAGCAGGAAGGGAAGACTCTCTCTGCTGTGGGAGTACGTTTTTCCGTCCCTTCTAGACCATACCCTAAAGGTTTGAGAGGGGGAAAAATGTGGTTCAAGAAATCTCAGCGATTTTTCCCAGACGCACAAGGTGATTCCTTCTCCAGAGGCAGAGGAGGAGTAAATAGTGGTAACCATCACCCTAGAGGCTTGGGGGGGGGTCCGCAAAACCAGGGTGACCGCGATTCTTTCTGTGGACATCCCTATCAGCACTCCTGAAGTGAGGCCCGGCTGCGCTTCTCTGGAACCAGTCGGGGGTCGCTTTTCTTTGTACCCAGAAGCCTGGCACGACATCACACAAGACAAGTGGGTACAAAGGATAACTTCCAGAAGATACTCCATACCCTTCTCTTTTCCACCTCATCTAACCAAGATGTTCCACCCAATCACAGGGATCAAGCAACTATAAAAGTCCAAAAGTTGCTTCAAAAGAGAGTCATCCAAACCGTCCCCGCAGACCAGATAGGATATGGAACTTACTCCAAATTCTTTTTAGTTCCAAAACGAACAGGGGACTGGAGGCCCATCTTGGATCTCAGCAAGTTAAACGAATCAGTGAAGAAGTCCAAGTTTCAAATGGTAACTCTGCAGTCTATGCTCCCTCTGTTAGGGAAAGACAATTGGATGTGCTCCATAGACCTCCAAGATGCGTACTACGACATAAAAATGGACAGAGCATCAAGGAGTCATTTACGCTTCCAGCTGGGAGCCAATCATTACCAATTTTGTGTTCTGCCCTTTGGTCTCACCACAGCCCCTAGGGTGTTCACCAAATGCATGGCGGTAGTAATGGCTCACTTGAGACATCTTGGATTCCAAGTGTTTCCGTACCTGGACGACTGGCTCCTGACTGCTACCACCAGGCACCTACTTCTACAGGCCAGGGATTCAACCGTCTGAGTCTGTACTCAGCTAGGCATCACTATAAATCGGGAAAAGTCTGTCTTGTAGCCCTCCCTATGTGTGACATTTATAGGTGCAGAAATAGACACAGTCGCAATGATGGCTCGCCTTCCTTCAGACAGAGTGCAAAATCTAAGACAACAAATATACAGCCTGCTTCCCCAACACAAGGTTAAAGTAAAGACAGTGCTCAAACTACTGGGAACCATGGCCTCTACTATAACTCTAGTTCCATCAGCCTGCTTCCCCAACACAAGGTCAAAGTAAAGACAGTGCTCAAACTACTGGGAACCATGGCCTTTACTATAACTCTAGTTCCGTTAGCCAGACTACATATAAGAATTCTACAATGGCTACTCTTTTCCCAGTAGTCTCTTCAGCAACTGCCTCTGTCTCATCCCATTTTAATAACGGAATCTTGCAAAAAGGACCTTCGTTGGTGGATCCAGTCCAATCAACTAACGATAGGGAGACCATTCATTCCTTGCCAGCTCGTTGCTACTGTGGCCATGGATGCTTCCCAGATAGGGTGGGGGGGCATTATCTAGGAAGGATAGTCCAAGGCACATGGCAAGAACACGAGGCTCACTTGCATATCAGTGTTCTGGAGATGAGAGCAGTGCTACTAATGTTGCAAGCACTTCACAACTTTCTTCCTCTAGGGACAATAGCAATCCAATCAGACAATATGTCAGTGGTATTGTATATAAACAAACAAGGGGAAACCAGATCCTACGCCCTATGTCGAGAGGCTCTACGTATTTGGCAGTGGGCGATATCTTTCCAACACTTTCTAGTTGCAATGTATATCCCAAGGAGAACCAATGGGATAGCCGACAAGCTCAGCAGGGCAATCTTGATGCCTCACGAGTGGTCTCTGAATCAGAAAGTCGTGGAACAGATTTTCTGCAAATGGGGACAGCGTTGCTGCGATCTGTTTGCCACCCCAATAGACACCAAATGCAGCAGCTACTTCACCCTTATCCCCCCCCCCCGGTGGAGACACCAAGAGACACACTTGTCCACAATTGGCCCTCAGGACTTCTTTATGCTTTTCCTCCCTTTCTGTTAATATTGAAAGTTATCCAGAAAGCAAAGACTTTGAGAAGCAGAATGATTCTCATCACTCCTTACTGGCCTCTTCAGATTTGGTTGCCTTTTCTCGGGCTTCACTTTCTGGACGATCCATGGACTCTGGACCCAGTACCAGACCTTCTGACATATGTCAGGCACGTTCCATCCCTGTTTCCACACCCTCAACTTGACAGCGTGGCTGCTCCACTTCCATCCCTAGTCAGGCTTCATGATTTCTCCCCTGCAGTTGCATATATCCTGACATCATCTCATAAACTTTCTACAAGAAAATTGTACCCTAGCAAATGGAAAAGATTTTCTCTGTGGGTACAGATCCATACACAGCCCCCATTCCCTTAGTATTAGAACCAGGGATCAGGCTGCTGCTACAATCAAAGTTCAATTAGCAGCTATCTCCAATTTTCATTTGGGGTAACATGAACCTAATCTTATGGCTCACAGATTGTGTAAATCATTTTTAAAAGGCACTACCTTACTAAGACCTCCTTTTCAAGGCAACTATCTCCCTGGGATTTAAATTTTGTTCTTTCAAAACCTACCTCACCACCTTTTGAACCTTCACATACATGTGATTTAAAGTTCCATTCATTGAAGACCATTTTTCTGGTAGCCATTATGTCCACCAGAAGAGTGTCAGAGCTGCAAGCACTCTCAGTCAAACCTCCTTACTTGATATTCCATAGAGACAGAGTTTCCCTTCGCACTAACCCTTCCTTCATCCCTAAGATTTTTTCACATTCAAATATTAATCAAACTATTGAACTGCCAGTCTTTTTTCCAAATCATACAAACAAAGCAGGATATAAGTTCCATCAACTTGATGTACACAGACAGTTATGGTTCTGTTTACATAGAACCAAAGAGTTTAGGAGATCAGACCAATTATTTATATCTTTTTCGGAGATGAGAAAAGGAGTGCCAGTCTCCAAGATAACGTTATCAAACTGGATTTCAAATTGCATATCTTTTTTTTACTCTTCTAATAGCAAAGAACTCTCATTTAAAATTAAAGCTCATTCCACCAGAATTCCAATGGACAGTATATGTGCAGCAGCAACTTGGGCTACCCCTCATACTTTTATTACTCATTACAAATTGGACTTGGCCTCCAGGGGTAGAGCCTTCTTTGGTTCCACGGTTCTTAGGAGTATATTCCCATGAGCCACCCGAGAAAAAGGTGCTAGGGATGCTGTCCCATATGTAAGAATGAAGGCGAGATAGGACTACAGAACATAAAGAGGTTATGTACTCACCATAACATTCCATGTTTGTAGTCCATCTCGCCCTTCATTCTTATGAACCCACCCACCTACCCCCGTCCATGTATCCTTGGAGGATCTGGAGACAAGATAATGTCTATCTTCCTTAGAGTTGGAGACCTTTCATCTTTTGTTTTTCCTTTTGGAAATACTTTTATATCACTATAATAGACAGCAGCAAACAAGATCTGGGGATTGTTACTAGTGCATTATGGGATACCTACCTTGCCACGAGCCAACTTAGAGAATTCGAGCTTTGTAATCGGCAGAGGAACCATGTTATTTGAAATGGTGTTGAAGGATGTGTAAATGAGCTGATAAATATGCATGGTCTTTGTCTTGTTCAGAACAACACACTGAGAGTTTAGAAACTCTAGTTGTGCCTCTTTTTTGGCTTGCTTTACCTGTAAAAGGTAGGAATTATTCACTTGGTGACTGTTTATGATTTATTGTCTCATGCATTAGGTGGCCTCATTGTGAACCTAGAATTTACTGAGAGACAGATTTGTGATGCCTCCCATCTTTTCTCCTGATAAAGCCCCAGTAAAAGAACTAAAACGTGTAATACTTAGATGTTTTCTTTTTGTGTATTCAAATGATATCTAAATAAATTTGTCAGCATCCATCAAAGTAAACCTTAATAAGATTAATTTTGGTCATCTTGCTACACTGTGTAGCAATGTTTAGATGTCACACAGTGCTTAAAAAAAAAAAAAAAAAAAAAAGGGTCATTCCACCATAGTATGCTATGGAATCAGAATATAGGTTTGGTAAATTTAAAAACAGTTTCAAATGCCGGCACAGTGTTCTGATATTTTATTTAGCTGTGCTGTAGATAGAGGGTCCATGGAAAACATTATTCAAATAAAATAAGCAAGGACAATTAAGCAATGAGAAATTAAGAAAGCAAAGAAGTTGAAGTTTGAAATTTATATACTAGGTTTTGTTGTAAGCATATATGGAAGAGGCTTCAAATGTGTATTAGTTTACTGTAGTCATGCTAGAAAGAATACACTTCCACTGATATGAAATAGGGGGTCGGAGTTAAGAAAGAACACATAATTCAGAGAGATCAAAAGAAGAGTTTTGGAGTTTGGAAAGGGAAAAGGTGTGTTCAGGTACCAGGCTTATCACTCTAATAAAGACCATTTTGTTACTTGTTCCCAGGTCTGATGAAAATAAATGAATTAACTCTTGAGTGGACATCTAACTTATCTTGACATTATTTACAGAAATGAATAATAGGATGTCATTAAACAGGCTGTTTCATAATTTAACTCCTCCTACTGACGTTTGAGAAATAGTACAAAGAAAACATATACTTCTTAGATATATTCCCTAAAATAATCTAAAATGCTGGCACTGTGCTTCATTAAATCTCTTAGCTATAGTAACAATAAAAGTATAACTGTAAATATTAATAAGGGGAAATAAGGAGAATTGAAAATGAAAAAGGAGAATACTGAAAAGGGAAAAAACATGAAGCAAAGAAGAGGGTAAATCACATTCTACTACTCAAACCCTAATTACCATTTATTTTAATTGAAAATGGAATGAAAAGAATTATTATGTTTGATATTTACAAACAACCATTAAAACAGTAAAATTACAATAATAAAATACTTTAAAGGAAATCTGTTGTAAAAATGAAAGGTATATAGAAGAGAATGTATTCAGTATTGTTCTTGTAACTTTAATGTTATTTGGGGATTGGGGCACAGAATGATACTCTGAGGTTATGACCACTATTATTTATTATCATGAACTGTTTTCAAAAATCTTCTTCTTTCAGCTGCTCCCGTTAGGGGTCGCCACAGTGGATCAACTGTTTCCATTTCTTCCTGTCCTCTGCATCTTGCTCTGTCACACTAACCACCTGCATGTCTTCTCTCACCACATCCATAAACCTTATCTTAGGCCTTCCTCTTTTCCCGTTACCTGGCAGCTTCATCCTTAGCATCTTTTTCCCAATATACTCTGCATCCCTCCTCAGCACATGTCCAGACCAACGTAATCTTACCTCTCTGGCTTTGTCTCCAAACCTTCCAACCTGGGCTGACCCTCTAATATACTTTTTCCTAATCCTGTCTATCCTCGTCACACCCAGTGTAAATCTTAACATATTCAACTCTGAATTGTTATAAATTAAAAGTTTCTTTTTAGTCTCCATATTTTGATATGAACCATGACTAATAAGATTAGTGATATAATTACTTAGAGGTAATGGTATTTCTCAAGGAAGTATTTGTTTCTATGACAATTAAATTACAGCCATTGAAAAAAAGATACATCAAATACACTAGTTACATTTATCAATACATTGTATACTAATTTAAATAATCTAGTACAAAAATTAAGCAATATCATTTTATGGAAAAATATGGGAGGATTTATGAAGTAATACTGAAATGAGCATTTCTCTTTTCATTCCAAGTTAAGAGTAAACCAACAACAGAACTCAACATATTGGAATAGGTAGATAAGTATTCATCTTGGTTGAAAGGTTAAGTAAGGGGTATCTCAATTTGCTAAACTCAACTGAACTAAGAATCGTATTTATTCTACTGATGTTTACTTTTTTTCTTTTTTTCTATTTGTATAATATTTAGTATCAGTTTCTTTCTCAAAGATTGATGATGTCTGTGGCTGGTAAGATGTTAATAAAGATATTATATGCCATGATGATATACAAGGAAGATTTGGTAAATTAAAAAAAAATTCTTTATACTAGAACGTAAACATACTAGATTACATGGATTTAATTATTTTCATCCATGAATGTGCGTACTTTAAGTAATAGACAAAAAAGATGATTTCATAATAAATACCTAAACACTAATGCATCACAGATTGTTTTTATCCAGGAGACACAATATAAACCAACTAAAAAAATGGAATTTTGGCCACTATGAAATCTTAGCTCTTTCGTCATTGAAAATGCTGTGATGTGTTTACTTTATGGAAAAAGTGCTCATTTATGCTCAAGATTATCTGTAAGGAGGGCGGCACAGTGGTGCAGTGATTAGCATTGTCACCTCACAGCAAGAGGTTCTCTAGTTCAATTCTCTGCTGGGGAATCTTCTGTGTGAAGTCTTCATGTCCTCCCTGCTTTCACATGGGTTTCCTCCCACATTCCAGAGACATGCATCTGGAGCATTTCTCCCCAGGCCTCCACTGAAAATGGGCTCTGTCCCAGTCGGAATTCCCAGTAAACAAATGTTAAATAAGTAAATAAATAAATCTAGATAGTTTGTTTACTATGGGAATACTGGAATGTAATAATAGAATTTGGACATTTGAGTAGCTGGAAGGAGAAGAAGAAAAAGTCCTTTATTGGACCATAATTCACTAATACTCAACATTTTAGTATTTTTCAAAAAACTGACAGTGGCTTCAAGGATTTCATCATACTCATGTAAGCAAGAAGAATTTAATGAATGGGCCAGAAAAAAAAAATAAAATGTTGTAATAAAGAAGATGTTAGTAAAATAATAGTATGTGATCATAGTATCATAGGAAGTTACTAGACTGTTGGCCCTGAAGCCCTTATAAGCCTAGCCAAGAGTTTAGCCAAGTCACCACCCAAAGCCCCTGTCCAGCAGGGACACAGGTGGAATCCCAGGGGTGTATTTTTGTTTCCCATCTAGTTATCCAGGTTGCTCTTAAAAAGGGATGATGAGGTACACTGCTTGACATGGAGAGGGAGTCTATTCCACAGATGGGGGAGTCTGTGGGACACAAATCTGTCCTGCCAACAAGTCCTACCGATGTCACAGACCAGGTTGAGGTCCTGCGTGTGGGTTACTTAAGTGGAGTTTGACTTGTGGATATGCAGCAGTCCCATCAAGGCGGGGCCTGAGATTGCTTTGTATGCCAGAAAGAGGTCACCTCTGAGGAATCTGTATGAAACTGAGTAGAGGGACAGGGCTTTTAGCCTATCTGTGTAGGGTAGATGTTTGAGGCCCTGGATTCTCCTGGTGTGGAACTTCTGTGGTCTGTCCAGCTGCTGTATTTGCTTTGCAAGGTAGATGCTGAATGGGGCGCTGTACTCAATAATTGGCCTTATAAGGGAAGAATTCAGGGTTATGACCTCATTGTCCCTGGATTAGATACCCTTACTTATGACGTGGGCCATGTAGAACACTTTCAGTACAATGGAAGCAACATGGTGGGCAAAAGTCAGGTTGCTATCAACCTGGGTGCCCAAATCCCTCATGACTGATTGCGTGCTTAGGAAGCTGTTATTAATGTGATAATATGTGGGGAAGTCACTTTCCCTAACAGGGATGATGATGCATTTTTGGCATTCAGCTTGAGGCCATGTTTCTGGCACCAGTCATTTGTTTGGGTGAGACCCTCTTGGAGGATGTCCACATTACTTGGGTAACTGACCGTGCCCAGCTTGCAGTCATCTGCAAATTTGGTCAGCAGTAGCCCACTGGTTTTGGCCTGCACCTCAAAAAAGTATAACACGGGCCCCAAAACCAATCCCTGGCGTGCGCTGCTCATTACAGGTCTACTGCTTGAGGTGGCTTCTTCTGTTTTTATTAGGTGGGTTCTATCAGTGAGCCAATTTGCTACCCATCTGGTAACATATGGATTGATGTACAGTTGAGAGAGTTTATCTGTTATGCCCATGGGGAATAGTGTCAAAGGTTTTGGCCAGGTGAAGGTAGGCGGTGGTGCACCGTCTTCCCCTTGTCCATGGCTTTGGTGACTGTCTCAAAGAAGTTGACCAGATTTAACAGACATGACCTCCCCTTGTCAAAGCCAAACTGTGTGGGGTTGAGTGTTTGGAGGTTGCCAATGTCCCTGTTAATGAAGTCCAGAGTAATCCATTCCATGGTCTTGCAGATCAAGCTAGTTAGACTGATGGGTCTGTAATTTCCTGGATCGGTGGATGCTTCATCTTTGTGTAAAGGGATGACAGTGGCTGTCTTCCACTCGGCTGGGACAAAACCATTAAATGCCAAACCGCGTGTAATGCTAAGGGAATTATCTTGAATGTGTGTAACCTAGGTAATTTACCACAACTCACATAAATGGAACACCTCCCAACTGTATGAGATGTTCACTGGGGTTACTGAGGAATGCAGGTTATGCACTGCAACCATAGCTGATGACACATATCAGAAATGCACACACACCCACTCAAGAATACCATAATGAGGCACAAGCTCAAACCTGAAATATGATAGAGCAGTGTTTGGGCTGAAGTCATGATTCCAGTGCCTAGATACATCTGGGGGAACCCTGCAGTACAATCCACATGCATGTACTGAAATCTTCACTGTCTGTGCCATGCTTCACAACATCATCCTTAGGAAACAGCTTTAGCATTATTAACATGGGGAAGGGACACACATCCCACCACCAATGTCAAGGTCACTACAGTCACACGTAGGTGAGGTTTCAGAGGGGAACCAGCAGCTGTTGTGGGTGTAGGCAGATGTGGACTTGCTCAAAGTGCCCTCGCATTGGCTAAGAGGCAATGCATAGCACACTCACCTCCTAAGGGGCTAAAACCTTCACCCTATGCACATACATATAGTAACATTGATGCCAGCCAACACTCACAACCTTTACCTACTCATGTGATGGCTGTATACTCCTAGCATCAGACAAAGCCCTGAACTAAAACTGCAGCAGCTGCTGGATTTACAAGCTAAGTGTTGAACCTGGAGTGTTAAAACAGAATTATGTAATAATACAAATGAATGGCATTTCCTTGTGTTACTTGTTAATGTAAGTAAGTAAAAGGTTAGTGATTTGTACAGCAATGATTTCAGTGTGTGACAGCAGAGACTAATGTATCCTCTATCAAGTAATAGGCCTCAGGCCTCAAAGATTTACACATTCATACCCCTCTATAGTACTGATGGTCACCAAATGTCTTCAGTTTGGCCTCATACCTTTGTACTGGAAAATCATTAAAGAGAAAGGTTAGAAATGAATGAGACTCAGTTCAGTTTCAGACTTCATAACCCTCAAAATATTCTTAAAAACACTGATGCAAAAATTATTTTGATTGTATTGACTAACTTTGTAAGACCAAAATATGTCAAAAGTAGAATTAGCAAAACAACATCACAAACACAGATATACTAAGCACTAAGTCAACTGTGCACACTGAGCATCAGACACAAAGCTTACCTGAATCCAAAAGATAGAAAACAAGGATATGGCACAGTTATCATCACATCTGGGTATGGACAACTCAACCACTGACAGAGCACTGGAAATAGTGCCACTAGGGCACAGCCGTGTCAGCTGACATCAGATAATAATGTGGCTGACCTACGCCCACGTGGATGCTGTCCGCTCTCTCAGCAGATGTTCCATCGCAGACACCGCCCATTCCAATGTGTCATTCATCCAATCCATTGAACTGGCAATATAGTAAAGGCAGTCTTGCATGTCAGACTGTGCCACATCTACAATCCTAAGTATTTCTCTGGATGACTTATTGGAACATGCCTGTGCCTCCATGACAGCCCTAAACATACGTCAAGTGAAATGGGAAGACACACCTGGATCAGGTGGAGAATGGACAGCAGGCCTTCTCCGGGCATCCCTAGCAACTCTCCTGCATGGCACCTCACCCACACTTTGGCTATGGCCAGAGTCAACAGGCATTGAAGCCACAGACCACGCTACCCTGATTGTCTCACCCTCTACCTGTCCACTATCTGATGTCTCAGTGGAATGGGTTGGCATAGGCCTACTGGCTGTGTCCGATGGAATTACAGGGAATGGTTGAATGTCACCCTCAGTGTCAGATTCAACCTCTGCCCCCTGACTGTACCTGTGTTTGGCCGCCATAATCATCAGCGTCTACTGATATTCTGACATCAAGTGGTAAGAGTTCTATGCTTCCACTGTCAGGATCACCTGTGAACATAAGCAACAAACACAAGCAAGAAATCAATACCTACACTACTATAATCCAATATATGCTAGCTAACAGTAGTGCCACTATTACAGACAGTACAGCAATACACAGAACAGTCCTGGTACCTACATCATACATATAGATAAAATAAATATTTTTTGAACTGCTCATCAGTACTGACATAAAAATATTTGGCTTACCATGTGCAGATGACCATAGGCTTCCTATGGAGGATGGTCCCAGAAGAAGTTAAGCAAAAGATAAGGACAGCATAATCACAATTAACAGTAACACAAGGGGGTTAAAACTTTTTGCTCTTTATGTGTCCATTAATGAAACTTTTGACAAGAACTTTGATGACATGTCCACCACAAGACCATGTGTGATGAATCAGAATGTTTTGTTAACTGTATCAATCAGCAACTCTCTCTCTCTCTCTATATATATATATATACATATATATATATATATATATATATATATATATACACACACACACACACACACACACACACACTCGTAAAAGAATTTTCTGAGTGACTTGTGAGCATATCCAGTATATAACTGAAAAATGCAAGCATACCTTATCAAGATCAGTAGTGTTCTGTGCAGATAAATCCCAAAATAATATCTTCTTTTGTGTTACCCATGTAAACAAGGCTCCTCACCTTCAGGTTCTCTAGCTACATGGTTCCCTTTTTATAGTGTAGATTCAGGGCTGTCAGCATGGTAAAGAGCAAATGTGGTGTGAACTCATTAGAATTGCTGAATCTCAAATTCTTGGCTCCATATGGCAGATGTAAACATAGTGCAGGCACTCATTAGTGTTGCTAATGGATTGCAAGGAAAACACAACAATTCAGGCTGTCTTACCTCCAGTGAGTGTGTCAGCCAGGTTAGACTTACAAAGTGTAGAAGTAATTATATCAAGGTTTTAAATGTAAGTAAGCAGCACACATTTACAGTTTCTGTTCAGTAACATCTAACCCTTCATTTATTGACAGTTCTATATTATTGTCATTTAATATCTTCACATATTTTAAGGACAGTGATACAAAATGCCTTATAGATTACATGTCTCAGATTACTGGTCAGATAAGACAAGAATAAGAAATAAACACAAGAAATAATACAGAGCTGCATTTATGCAAGCAATAGTCATGAATAGTTGTGTGATCACTCAGTGCACTACATCTTAAATTAATGCATGTACAAACAACTGTCATTTTTTTAATATTGTGGATGATGTTGCAGTTGCTTGTATGCATAATAATTTTCATTCTCTGGTGCAAAGCTGTTTCTGTGGCAAGGAGGGATAAGACACCCTTACTGTGTTTTGAAGGTTCATTGGAGTGAGTTCAAGTCCAGACCTGTGTAAAATATTTAATGTGTAGCAGTGTATATTTTTGTAGTGCTGATATTTAATAGATTTATCTTCTTCCTTTCTCACAATTTTCCTTTTTTTTCTAATGTCAGTGTTTGTGCAGTGTGCTGCTTAATGCAAACAGGAAATGGAGAAACACAACACGTGTCATGTTTATCTTTGCTTATCCCATTTGTGTGATGCTTAGCAGTGCACAAACCTGGTCTAGTGGCCCACACAGGAAGCAGACAGAATGCCTACAGACAGGGCGCAGACATTCTAAGCAATGTTGCGTATCGGTTAGCAAGCTACCCCAGCATCTGCAGCCATCGAACACCTGCAGAGAGGAAACAGACAGTAAACAATTTCAAAATGGATGCATTGTATCAACTGTGTATTGGGCACCAAGCAAACACAGTAAGCAGTGCTGCACAGCAGTTAACATACAGAAGTTAATAATGAATAGGGAAATATCGAACTGTTACTTAACTATTCCTGTGGCAGCAGGTGTGAGTGTAGGGTTGTAATGCTGATGGTCCTGGGTTCTAATACATGAAGTGCAGCATATTTTTACTGATGTGACAGTTCAGTTATAGTAATGAACAGGAAAATATTCAAGTGTTATTTCAGTATTCCTGTGGCAACAGGTGGAAGTGTAGCGCTACCAAACACATGGTCCTGGGTTCTAATACAGTAAATTCCAGATATTTTTACTTTTTTTCCATTTCACATTATATTAAATATTACTTATAACAATTTATACAAAGTTATAAATAGTGGAGCTGATATTAATTATATGTGTGAGGGATAATATAACCTTACTGTGTTTTAAGGGTTCAGATATAAGACTGAGGATATACTGTCTACTATGTTTCTGTAAGTATAATTCTGCTTTCTGGACTTGGGTGGCCTTCACACTTAAATAAGACACATGACAAATGAATGTATATACCAGGACCTTGTCAGATCACACACATACATGGTTAACACCTCAGTCTGCCATCTGTATTTATAAATGATTCATGACTATGTCTGAGAAGCACTTCTATGGCAAAGATAGGAAATCACCACTGTGGAAGAAAATGATTTGTCTCTTGTGCATAGGTTTGAATCTGACACTGTAAAAATCGGTTTTAGCAGGTGTAAAGCCAAGCAAACATGCCTCAGGTCATGAAATTGATGCCCCCATTCATGTCTGCAAAGTTAAATTACCTAACAGTTATAGCAGCATACACCCCTCAAACTAATGTCTAGTGTCAGATTACCCTTTCAGTTTCCAAAACTGCTTTCTTCTGTTTGGCACTGTTGCTGTCTGCTTAACATCATGCAAATATGGTTGGCATCGTTGCTCAGATTTACCCACTACCAGTAAAATTGATAACAGGAATTGGCAGGAAATCATTACTTGCTATTGCACTGCTTTTGGATTAGACATGTCTGGTGTTACAGGGAAAGATGCTCAATTTAGGGCACAGAAGTGGGGTGTTCAGGAGTCCAGAGTATTTATTGGACTCCTGGTAAAGTGCCACAGCCAAAGGCTTTTGCAGGGGGACTATTCTGGCTCCCAGTACAAGTCTGAGGCTTGGAATTGTCTGGCCAAGGCTGTATCTAGTGTGACTGGCATCCCATGCACTGGAGATCAGTGTAAGCACCACTTTAATGACCTAAAAAGTCACAAGAGGGGTACACTCAAATACTGGTAGAATGCGTTTCAAACTAGCAACATCCCACAGTTATGTAAGTATGTTAATAAAGAGAATTTATAATACACAGAAAACTAAATGTAGGCAAGACTGGTATGCATAATGCTCTTCCATTCTTTTCTTATCTTTTCACAGCAAATTCTTTAATAGCTGCAGAAAGGCAGGCCCATGCTGATCGTCTAGAGAGACTGAGGGAAGCAAGTGGTGTGTATGCAGCACAAGAAATAGTATTTTAGCTTTACAATTTAAATAAAAATGTTTTTCTTTTCTATACGTTAGTAGCAAAGTAAGCATGTGTATCCTAACTGTAAAAGCATGTATGCATGCATCAGTCTGTAGCACAAACCAACTTTAGGAATCAAGTGTAAAAGTGTAGTCAAGATTGTAGGTTCAAATACCATGATTAACAGCTATACAGTACTGCAGTTCTTTAATAATGTTACATACATTAAATTCTACACAGGTGGCATGAATGCCCTGCTGTTAACTGTAATCTGTATAACTGGACCAATCATATTTGCACATTGCAAGGATTACTATGAGCAATCTGTAATTATAGTTTGTAGTTTTTAGGAAGTATATTTAAATGTAAAACTTCAGATAAAATAGTTGTATTATTGTGGTAATGCATTGTATGTCACATATGATGGTACAATTTTATCTCTTTTTTTCTCTCACCCAACCTTTATCTTTTTTTTTTCTATTATATGGTCGTCAAAATGTCTCCATGTCATCCATCTGTAACAAATCACTAAGTGCGTCAACCCTAGTGGCTCAGTCTGGCACCACTACACTGGCTCCAGCACCAGTGCCGGCACATCTGGGTTCCAGTCTGGTAGTATTGCCTCTGTTGCCCATGTACTACCTGTGTCCTCAGGTAGCACTACCCTGACAGCAACAGCTACCAGGGTAGTGCTACCTGTGTCTTCAGGTAGCACTACCCTGGTAGCTGGTGCTGTGGTACCCTCTGAAAGAACTGGCAGAGGTGGAGATTTCATCATCCACCAGGAGATGCCAGGGTTGGTGCATATGGTTTTACACAGCACTAATGGTGTGCACCTATGCAGGATGGGGGGGTCTACATCCCATAGTCGAAGTCTTATAACTTCGAACACATAATGTTCAAACCATTATGTTCAAAGTTACAAAACTTTGACTATGGATTAAAAAAAAAAACGGAAAACAAAATAAACTGTTATAAGCAGGGGGCAAGCCCCCTTACACCCCCCACACCCCCTGCTACTTAAATATATCAACTCCGAGATCGCACCCCATTGAACAAAATGTAAACCTTCGCTTATGGAGATTTCCATTGAAACTCTCGAACTTTTACAAATTCAAACTTATGGTCTTGACCATATGAGGTTAGAACTTGTAAAAGTTTGACTATGTGATAGGAGCCCCAAGATGGGAAGGTGGCTCTCCCTCATGGTCTGTAGGAGGAGAAGATGTGAAGCACTCCAGCAGCCATTAGAGTAAGGGGCTGGTGATGACAGTCATGCAGGTGAGGACTAGATTCTTACTGTCCCCATGCTTGATGGGCATGGGCTTGCATTGTCTCCTCCTTCATCCTAATCATAGCATCCCCCAACTTTTTATGTCCCTCACAATCCCTGGGTCTTGTCCTGTTTGCATTGCTTCCTCACCTATTCAACTTACCTGACCCAAAAATACGAACATCCCTTACCCAGCATTCCTCTCTTACTGAAGTTAAAAAAAAAACAGGCAGCTGTCCCACACACTCAAAAAAAAAAAGTTCCATACATAGCTCTACATTTCACTAGTGTCTTCTTGACTCACTTGATTTAGTCCAGTTGGCAATATGACATGATTGCGTTGTTGTTACCCCTCTTTGTAGATGTGACAGTCCAAACTCAGCTAATATTCTGTACATATTTTCATTTTACACTGTTGAAGAAATGGACAGCTATAGTTCTTTCCTACCTCCATCCTGCACATTCCTATATTGCTTTCCCTTTGTTCATCCCCCCGCTTGCCCCCCATTTCATCATTTTCCTGTCTAACCAATTTTAACATCTATAATCTGGTCAAAAAATAGAATCACACACAACACACATAAGTAACAAAAAACAAACAAAAAAAAAACAATGGAGCCCTTCACTTTTTGGCCTCATTGTTTGTGTGGAGTGTTGCATCACGCAGCAATTCCAAGCAATGTTGAACGGCTGTTCTCTGGTGCGGTTACCCCTGCGCAGTGCTGCTTAAACACGCTGTCCTACTTCAACACACAGTAACACACAGTGAATGTAGTAGAATTTCATTACATTTTTCACTACTTATCTAAAAGTATTCCATACACCTGGATTTGAACCCTAAATCATCTTGGCTCAAAAAGAAATGTGTTAATGCATTTACACCTGTTGTCATAGTCTCAGCTAAGCAGCAGGTGCATTTCATACCCTCAGCACTGAGAGCTCTCAGAATTTTAGCAACGAGGCCCACATTTATGCACTGCTTAACTACATGTAAACAGGGAAAGTGGTGGAAATATGTATCTCGCATATGTAAACACTGCCACCCATCCCGCAAACCCTCTCCTCTGCAGTGCACTATGCAAAGTGGACAATAACATGTATTATTTCTGTTTAATGTCCATTTAGTGTTCATAACATGAAACTACATGTGGAAACACAAACAAAATGAAGGCACTAACTAAGAAAAAGACACATGTTTACAATGCAGCCATCTGTTACTTCCCCCATGCACTACAAACTTGGTCTCTCAGCACTTGTTCATAAATATAGTTGATGCACGGATGTGCAGTATTCTCATCAGGGAAGGGTTTAGAAAATGCCCTGTAGGCCAGGCACAAGTCATATGATCTTATATGATACAGATTACAGTGACAGGGCTGTCAGTCTATCCATATATGTCATGGCATAGTTTGCAATCCCTATATTTTCTTGTTGAGAAACTCCTGTGGTCTCTCCAGCTACTGCAGGTGTCTGGTGAGGTACATGCAAAAGGAAGCATTGTATTCTATTAGTGTTCTGATGATGTTTGAGTACTGTACTGTTATAACATCCTCAGATTTTTTATCAATGGCCTGACGTATGAGGTGCATGACGTAGCCTTTCCATACCACTGTGAAAACTTGGTGGTTGACGTTCAGATTGCTATCTGTTTGTGATCCCAGGTCTTGCACCAGTGGGTTTGAGCATGTGGGAGTGTTGGCAATGCTGTAATTGGCAGGGAATTCCTCTTTGCAGAAGGCAAAAATAATGACATATTTTTGTGTTTGTAGACTGTGTAGCTTTGGCAGGGTGGCTGCGGTGGTGCAACAGTTAGCAATGCTGCCTCACAGCAAGAGGTTCACTGGTTCGATCCTCGGCTGGGGTGCCTTCTGTGCGGAGTCTGCATGTCCTCCCTGTGGTTGTGTGGGTTTCCTCTGGGTCCCCCGGTTTCCTCCCACATCCCAAAGACATGCTGTAGGTGGATTGGACACTCTAAATTGGCCCTAGACATGAGTGTGTGTGTGTGTGTGTGTGTGTGTGTGCCTTCTGTGAAAGGTTGGGCACCGGGCTGGCCACTTGACACTGTAAAACTCCACTGCCAATCATGAGCAGACAGGTGATCCACTGTGGAGACCCCTAACTGGGAAAAGCTGAAAGAAAAATAATAAGAAGACTGTGTAGCTTTGGCACCAATCATTTGTCTCTTTTAGCCCCATCTGTAATATGTTAACATAATTGATGGACTCAATGATTGTACCTAATATGTAATAATCAGCAAACATGGTACGCCAAAGGCCTTATACTTTAGCCTAGACTGTCAAGAAATAGATTCCAAACAGTAAAGGGCCCAGCACTGATCTTTGGGGTATGGCAATGGTGACAGCTGTACTGGTAGAGGTTGATTAACCAACTTTCACAGTATGTGTTCTGTTGGTGAGCCAGTTGGTTAACCATCTAGTGATGTAAGGGTTAATCCCCAGCTGACAGAGTTTCTTAATGATACTTGAGTAGGTGATAGTGTCCAAACCCTAGGCCAGATTATGATAGGAATTATGCATTGTCTTACCTTCATCCAGGCCTATCACACAATCGATGGGCTGTGACAAAATCAAAGATAGCCCAAGAGAAAAATTAATGTGCTTTTTCTCATTCTTGCATAGGGGAATGACTGGATTAAGGAGGGTAGATTGATTTGATAACAAGTTTTAACAGAGAGCAAGTAAATGAAGAAGAATGTTGAATATTATGATGCTTTTTTATAGCAAATACATGTTTGCTTAGTACCATTTCTGCAGCTGGTCTTTATGTTTCAATGGAAGCAACTTGATAAAGAAAAACTGGCTGTCTGGTTCTCATGTCTCCATGGAGAAAATCTGATAAAGAGAAACTGGCTACAGTCTGGATGAATGAAAAAAAGAAAAGAAAAAGAGAAATTGGCCAGGGCATAATGTTCTCTGAAAGCATTGATGGGTTTTCCCATCTGGGAGAGCTATAAAGCTAAGACAAAACCATTTAACAGGGTATAACTTCAATATTTAAAGATGTACATCGTTTTGTCTGTTAGTCTTAAGTTAATAGGTTTTAGGGGAATATAGCAAGTATTTTGTTTTTATTTTTGTTTGAGGGTTTTCAATAAAACAAAAAGTTTTATAAAATGTGACATAGGCTCAAATGGATATGACAAGAAACAACTGTATAAAAGTTCAACCTGCCATACAATGTATTCATGTAGCACAAAAGCTGGAACTAGACATTTAACAAAAAGGTGTTGTACATAAAAAGTGGGAATAATAACTTTTTAATGCAATGATGCTTTCTGCAATGTTTTTAAATGTCAATGGTCTCACAGATAAAAAAGAAAGAGTTGTGAACTATATTAAAAATGTAGTGTGCAAATAGCTATGTTATAGGAGATACACTTAGAAAGAACAAAACATGTGAATTTTATAAAGAAAGGTTTCCAGGATGGTTATTTAGCAGAATACCTGGGACAAAGGAAAAGAGGAGTACTTATATTAATTGCAAGAGGAGCTCCAACAATGACAGAAGAGGATAAAAAATAATCGCAGATTTGTAGTGTTAAGGGGCTACTAGTAAGGGAAGAGGATTACACTGGCATGTATTTATATTCCACCTAAAACTGCTGTAGTGGAGCATAACAAAATTCTGGAAGGAATAATCAGTTTTCAGCAAGGAATATTACTTATAGGTGTGGACTGGAATGTAATTTGCAGCAGTGAATATGTGTCTGGCAGGCCCAGAAGGGAAAGTATCACACAGGAGGTTTGCTTTTTGAAGAAATTTATGAAAATATTTGGCATGGAAGATGTGAATTCAGTAATATGATTTTGGAGTGAATGTACATATTATTCCCTTAAAATGTAAAAACTGGGCTAGGCGAGACAGAATTTACATTTCAAAAGAATATGTGCATTTAATTGAAGATCTTGATATGCACACATTAACTATTTCAGATCATGCACCAATAATAACTAAAATAAAACACAGGGTAATCAAATAAAAATGAGACACTGGTGCATTCCCACCTGTCTGTTGAAAAGAGAGGAATTTAAAGAATGGGTAGTGGAGATTATTCAGGAGCTGTTACAAAGGACAGAAATTTCTTCTGAAAATGTAGCTAGGGAGTGGGATAAAATTAAGGTGGAGTTTAAAAATAGGGTGGAAATAAAAGAAAGGGACTTATAGTTAAGAAGGAACAAGAATTATTTAGGGGAACTGACAAATGTTAAAGTATTGCAGAAGGGGGAAATCTCACAGAACAAGAAGAGGATCAACTGTATAATGCTAAGTGGAAAATAAGGGATTACCTCGATATTATGCACAAATTTAGAAAGAGTGATGTTAAACAACTGTTTTTTGATAATAATACTAGAGCACAAAACCTTTTAGCACAGTGATTCAGGCAATAGAAAGTAGAAAAGGTTGTATCCAAGTTTAGGGAGCCTATAACAAGAAGATAACGAGATCCTGTAGAGGTATTAGAAATATTTCAGAAATTCTATGAAAGTCTGTATAAAGCAGAGAAATATGAAAATCAAGAAACGATACAAATGGAAATGTTTATTGAAGAATTACATATACCAAAGTTAGAGGTAGATAAGGGTCAATTACTAATGGTTAGGATATGAGGAGATGAGATAAAAATTGTGATGTATAACCAATCTACAGAAAAGTCCCCAGGAGTAGATTCCTGTGGAAGTTTAGAAGCTAAGAGGGGAAAAAAACTGATAAAGATCTGGAAGGTTTTGTTTAACAGTATTTTAAGAGGAGGAGAAGTACTAACATCCCGGAAAAAAAGCAGTGGTAGCTGTAATACCTAAAGAAGGTAAAGATCCTTTGGACCAATCTTCATACAGGCCCATTTCTGGGAGGGGAAGACAGCAAGAGTCACATACGATAAGCTGATTCTTTCAGTAGAACAGGGCAGCTTGGGATTATCCAGTTTGAAGGGGTGTTTCAGAGCTACTCAGTTAAGGTTCCTGTCATAGTGCAAGCAGAAAACTATAATTCAAAGTAAAAAGGGATGATGTTGAAACAAGGGGGAAGCTCAAGGAATAAGGAGAGACTGGGATTTTGGATGCAGGCCTTTAAGGAGAATAACAATAATCCTACAGAATATTATATCCCTAAAGTAGCAGAAAGTAGTCTAAGAACTAAGCTAACATGGGAATGGAGAAAGGAGATTCTGTGGATAAGCATGACTGTAATTAGGGATATAGATAATAGGCAAGAGGGGGCTTGAATTTATTGGAGAAAACTCAAAGGAACCAAGGTATTGGGAGAAAATAACTAGAGAGGGGAAGATGCCAAGAATTTATTCGGACTGCAGGTTAGAGATTGCCTTCCCTATAGAGGATTGGTATCAGAGTATAGGCAAAGAGAAAGAAATAGGGGGTCCTAAATGAAAGACCAGCATTGGTAGAGTTTTTAATAGACTCTAAAAGAGAAGCTGCCATTAAAAAAGGAATAATTAGTAGAGCATATAAAATGTTGCATAACTATAAGAATCAATCAGGGGAGTTTAGAAAGGATTGGAAAGAGATATTGGATACACAATTCACAAAGAAACAATGGGAGGATATATGCATGTCTCCCAAAATGCAATAAACTTTAGAAGATTTAGGATTTTTGCTTGTAAATGTTTGCATATATATTTTTATACCCCAAGTGGACTCCAGAGATTTTTTTCCTCAGGTAAAGAGCAAATGTTGGATGCATGACGGAGATGAAAGAGGTAATTAGGAACATGTTTTCTGGGAGTGCAGTGAGTTGGTAGACTTAAAGGATTCTCTGCGGGATGAACTGTCAGAGATGCTGAATGGGCAGATTGGTGTGATGAGGGTGATGATTTTTCTGAGCTATGTTACAGAATCTGTTAATTCCACAACGCAGGACCTGGTGAAACCAAGAGGGCATCCAACAAGCAACACCAAGTATAAAAACTTTTAATGTAATATTTTGAAGCGCTTTTCATCTGCGAAGTATGCAGACTTCCTCAGAAAAACATTTTAAAAGAGTTCCAAACACTCCTTATAAAGGATTTCAAATAATCACCATTACCTGATTGATAAGAGCAATCAGTTTAACTAACAGATTAAACAATTAAACCGTAAGTAACCATAGATACGGCCCAATCAACAAATTGCCCCTCATCTTCTTAAAATAAAAGTAAAATAAATAAGTTACAATACCTAACTGTGAATTTGTGGTTTTTCAACCTCCTCATACAATCCACAAAAGGTCATATATTATTAAGTGACTTACTGATGTTAAATATGTATGCTAAAATGATATAAAAACAGTAAAATACACTCAAAATAACAGAAATATCCTAAACAACATGGGCTAGTAATGTAATAAACTACAACTAATACTTGATTCTACTAGCAAACGTGTGTACTTATAAATCATAAGTAAAAAATTTATTTTACACACTGAAACTACACATTTCTCTATTAATATATGTTGATTCTAGTGGTAGTTGCATTCAAGGGTATAAGTAATACCATATTAAACTGTATATAAAATCAGTTGGATTAATTAAATCATAATATTATAATATGTTACAGAATCGGAACTGCCTAGACATGGTAATGCCTCGCTGTCTCTAATTTTGGTGGGTGCCAAAAAAGCAATTACTAGAAAATGGAAATCAAAATCTAAACCAACTATATTAGAAGTAGTAAATATAGTAACAGAGATAAAGCAAATGGAACTGAGATCTTTAGAAAAAAGGTAGGAGTAAACTGCAGAGGAAAAATGGGAATTATGGGAACAATACATACAGGGGAGGAATGAGGTTTAAAAGAAGGCAGGACTTAAATGAGCTATGTAATGTTTGACTGAAAATGATTGGGTAGATTATAAGTGTTGTATATTGTATGCAACTGGGAGTATTTCCTTTTTGATTGTGATGTAAACTACTTGCAACTAGGATTGCGTTGGTGTGATTTGTTTTCATTTACATAAATGTATGCTTGCTTATGTCGTAAGTGATGGTGTAATAAAGATGTTTCTTGTTTAAAGAAAAGGGGCAGGAATTGAATAATTTATGTAATGTTGCTTAGGTTATGTAATATATAACAATATATGTGAAGCATAATGTTTGTTAATTTTAACTTGTTAATACAGTTTGATTACTTTTATTTATATGTAGATGTGCCTATGTCACAAGTGATAATTCAATAAAGGCATTTAAAAAAAAAATAAGACCACTACCTCTAGATGGGGTGCTAAAAAAATCACAGATTGCCTAGAGCTTGAATCAGGGCATACACTTACCTGATACAGTTGGATACACACTTCAGCACACCCTCCAGATGAAATATGTTCCTGTAGAAGGGTGTACATCAACATGTATCCAGCTGAGTGGGCGGACAGCACCTGATACATACATGTATAGACACATCCTGACTCTCCTCATCTGTGAGGTAGACCAAGATGTAATCATGGACCTTTTGTAAATGGACAGTAGTAATATCCTGGCTGTGTGCAACAGACATGTGTGAGTTAATGCTACACCCATGTCTTTTACATCTGTTAGATTTCCTCAAAGAGGTCATCTAGAGCATGCGTGATGACAACACTATCATCCTGTGGAACTTGACCAGGCCAAGGCATTTGACACAAATCCACACTGAGGTATTCCCATACTCTGGAACAAACTACCTATTTATATCAAACAAAGCTCCTCATTAGCACTCTTCAAGAAAAATCTTGATTGGATGGGAGATAGGAAATTCACCCCAGGGATCACTTCTGTGGCTCTGCTCGACAGGGGCACAGAAAACTAATTTTCTTGCATGGCAAAAGCCAGGGTACCTTTTTGGCTAGGCTTATATAGGCCCTAGGACCAATAGCCTAGTAACTACCTATGAACACTATCAGATGTGGCCATAAACACCTATATCACAAAGTGGTAGACCACTGGATCACATACATGGCATATACATATGTTGAAATGTGTGAAGTGACCTATATCTCAAGTCCAGTGATCAGATCTGTACATCAGTGCTGTCTGCTAGGCCCTTTCCTGTCCATTATTTAAGCCACAGACATCAAGAATGACATACACATCTTCTGTCTAAACAGCTGTCTGGTGGATTACAGATTGTGGGCACTCATTGACTCTAACTGTGATAATAGTGTAATACAGACAGTATCAACACACACCATAGCCATGACAACACAAGATGAAACAAAAACTTGGGGGGATTTGTTACATTATGAAAAGAAGTGCACAACCCATGGATAATGTAGACATCACACCCAGTAAGCAGAACAAGCAGCATGTGACCTGTGTCCTGGGGTAGATGATATGTGGAAGATCCACCAGCAGGTGGCCACAGTGGTGACTACTCTTTTTTATGTAACACAACTACTGAGTATGTGCAGGACATCCACATCAAAGACCATAATACCTCCATATGTCACAGCCTTCATCACACCAATAACTCAGTACAATGCACCCTTCTTAATGTACCTCCCTACACATCTTCCAATGATATGTAACTGAAGTGTACCACCTTTGCCACAGTGAGCTCTCACACATCTTATTGGCCATACCAAGGCATTCTTTTTGTTGCATAAACATTACTGTCTGATGACACAGAACCTCCATCCAAGTGTTAGATGCATGCGTGATACCTGTTCCGGTGATGCACACAGTACATATATATTTGACAACACTTGGTTACATTTGCAACAGGGTGGGTTGTGCCATATACACGTATATGTATATCTATATATATCTATATATATGTATATATATGTATATATATATATAGAGAGAGAGAGAGAGAGAGAAAGATATATATATATATATATATATATATATATATAGAGAGAGAGAAATATATATATATATGGATTCACTTCATAATCTCAAAATACTGAAACATCGAATTTCAGTATCTCGAAACTATGAAACCAAATCCAAAAAACTACAAAACTCAGAGCCCAAAACCGCGAAATTCAGAACACCGAACAAACCGCATACACTACACCATACATATACCACAACACACACATCACAACATAAACAAAAACTACACACATACACAACTCATACACACATAAGCAGGGGGCAAGCCCCCCTGCACCCCCCACCCCTACCCCCTACTTATATATACTTACTCCGAGATTGCACAAACAGGAAACAAAAGCAAACTCACACACACACATTCTCCAGTCCCTCTCACACACACATCAAACATATCAGCACACTCAAACACACTCTAACCCCCACTCAAATCCCTTACAAAACACTCACTCACCTGACAAAACACCTAGATCCACACATGGCACTGCGCACCATAAACACACAATCCTGGACATCAAGTAGTGTAAGGCCATAACCGTGAAGTTGAGATATTCGAATTCACGATTATGAACTTTCACTATTTTAAACATACGTGTTTATAGTCTTGAGATACTAAAATTTGACATTTCAGTATTTCGAGATTATAAATGGCTCCCATATATATATATATACATATACACATACACACACACACACACACACACACACACACACACACACACATATATATATATATGCCATGCACACTAGTCAACTAGCCTGTATTCATCATAATGTCACATACAGGTATAGCAGTGTCCCTCCTAACATCTCCAGCAGATATTACAATGTCAGGACGGTATGCTTGATTACCCTAACAGATTGCTGATATGTCATAATAGTTGCACAAGTGTGTTCATGCAGAACCATCTATGATCAATCAGAATCACATATGTTATGTCAGATACATAGGATTACTGATGGTATTATTATGATAATGTCCCTGATTGTGCATGCTTCTGTTTACTCTTTCCCATGAGCCTGTAACTGTGCCCCACTTGTTGGAGAACTCTGCTGACATTACAGTCATATTCAGGCAAATCAGTTTGCACAGCTTCACAGTGTGCACACAACACCAGTTGCATATAAAATCCCTGATAGATGTCCTCTCTATTGTTCATGTCAGGATGCTTATATCACAAAGACATCCTCTCCATTGTTATGTCACTTTGTCTGACAATCACTGTCACATTTTCACTGTGCAGTCCGTCCTGTACCATGTTGATATGTAATTAGTGTTCCTGTTACAACTGTCTTCCATTTACATGCACTCATCTGCTGTACATTACAATGTTTCACCTGTCCTCTTTCCCTGTGTTCATTCCTACAATTCACACGTCCCCTGACTGTTTATTTTAAATGGTAGTCCATGTACCCTTGCAGATAATTTACACAACTTTTGTACAGAATGCCTGGAATGGGATTCCACAATATTGTGCACTGTATATACTGCCCTGCAATGTGTTTGGACCATATACGTTGCTGTATGATAAACCCTGGTAATCATTGTGGCATTCCGTGCAATCTCGCTAACCTAGTTTAATCATAGGTAAACAAGTTTTCTGTCTCTGTTGCTTTACACTGTTTCCTGGTTGACAACACTGTGTGCAGCATGAATATGTAATTAACGTTGCTGCTTACAGTGCAAACACATAAACTCCATGTAGGCTGCATGAATCCTACCATAGATCTATTTAGATTTCCAGAAGAATTACACCAAGTGATACAAATACGTACAAAGATAATAAAGCATCTGTAAAACCTGGGGCATACTTATCACATCTCATAAAACCACTAGAACAAATAAAAAAATCTCAGGAATAAAGTCAGAAGATAAGTATGAATTAAAAATGTTACTGTTTGCATATGATATTATACTGGCTCTCACAGTTGTGGATAATTCTCTATAAGAATGGATAATTCACTATAAAAAATATAAAAAATAATAAAAGCATTTGGAAATATTTCTGTTTTCAGATTTAATGATAGTAAAACAAAATCACTCATTTTAATAAAAAAGCAAATACTAAATTATTCCTTGAGTACAGTTTTGTTAGGCTGTCCCAATAACTCAAAAGTGTCATGGAAGAAGAGAAGCAAACTATAATAATGTTTTAGAAAAATAAACACTCTAATCGAAGAGTGGAATAAATAGCATTTTAATAACTTACAGAAACAGTTATTCCCAAGATATATATAGCAGTGTGGTGATTCTGCTGGTGTAATCAGTTAAGTTCATTATGTCTGGCACCCTTGTCTGGTCTCATACATTGAATGCTCTTCTCTGGTCAAGTTGTAAAACATACACGGTCTCTTTTTCTATAATAAATCCCTGATTTCATGCTCACATGCTTTCTCAAACACAGTGAGTACTGGATGTAAAAAGAAGCTTTTACATCTGAGCTTGTTTTGCCTATTTTCCTCCACCATGTTACCCCCAAATAAATGTAAATTCAACTTCCTAGTGAAATTATTTTTAATTTGTTAATGTGTGCTCAGTGTTAGCTCAGCCAAATGGAATAAAAGAAAAGCCTTTTAAGAATAATTTGTGATGTTCTGGACCAATAGTTAAATTTGTAAAATTGTATATATTAAAGTTAAAAAAAGGTGTCACAAAAACAGTAGCTGGAAGTGAATCCACCAGTAAGGTATTTAAGAGATTTGGTGACATCACCATCTGCTGTTCCTGTTGGTTTGCTGATTCATTCGTAACCAGTACCGGACATTTGAGTTCTTCTACTGGTTGACCGGTTTGTCCTGCCGGTTTCTGTATTTGTTGGCTGAAAGAATTGATTGAGATTGTACTGTACTGTAATTAACTGGAAACAACTGAAATGAGACAAATGAAAGTCTTTATCTGTTAATTACCCAAACTTGTGCTGAACAGGTGCCAGTCTCTCCTTTATGGGCCAAGACTTGTGTACTTTTCAGAATGAATTTTCCAAACATTAGTTAATTTAATAAGGCTTTATTAGATGTTCACAACATCTGAATACTGTCTTCATTAACAATGCTGATAAAAAATAACAGTCTGTAGAAATGCTGGAATGCTGGTTAGTAATAACAGTGCTGCTAAATATATCCAAAGTTTCTACATGTTATTCTGATTGCCCTGAATAATGTAAATTAAAACAGTCTTTATATGACATGTCTTCTGTACTCAGGCTCGAGTGTCTACATTATAGCTTAATCTTTTCTGTATGTCAGGTCAAACTGACTGACTGACTTCCCTAACTGTGTCTGAAGTATATCTTAATAATACCAAAACCCTGTAATACTTTACATGCCTCCTTAGCCTTGGTTCTCAGGCCTTGTCTTGTTTTGCAGTCTTTCAGGGGCCTAGCTGTCCCATTGCCTAACATTTTCTTGATTCTTTACTTGAGAAAGAGAACAGAAAAAGAACAGTATGTAGCCTTCCCTTGGGAAATGTTATCTCTCATGCTTGACCAGCAAGGTTATTCTTTCTTTTTGCTTAACTGTCTTTTCTAAAATGTCTGACACTACATATTTTACCTTTTAGTGTGCATAATGTCTAATAAATACTTTAAAATGGAAGTCCCTAATCTAACATTGACTATTCTCACAGTCTGTCTGGGTAAAGGTTGGTCTAAAGGGACATCGAGTCATATTCCATCTGGTATACATTTTGTTGTATTAGAATCATGTTCCCTAACAGCATATGAATGTGTTTGTAGATTTTAATTTAGGATGGACTGTCTTATTGCGATAGTCTGTGTCATCCCTTTGTAATTTTTTTTGTCTTTCCTCCATTTTATGGGTAACAACTTGGATTCAACCCAGTGAAAAACATTGTCAAGCAAAGTGTTTTTGCAGGGGGTGGGCAAGTATCCTGAATCTGCCATACCCCCTGCTAGTTATGTAGTCCGACTGCAAGATCGCATAACAGTAGAGAAAACAGATCTCACAAAAAATATCCACATTTCTGCATATCTGTAACTGTGTAAGAGAGGCTAACCCAGCATCACTTACAATAATATGTAAAAAAAACCCCTACATGGACATTGTCAAAAAATGCATTACTCTATGATACAAACATCAGTGTAATACTTAAAATTCAAACTTGTAAATGCATTGCACCAAATGAATTGAGACCAAATTTACTTAGACCAAATGAATAAAGTTTACATTTAGACCAAATGATATTACATGAAATACATGGAACCCCATATAAATATATATATATATATATATATATATATATATGTATATATATATATATATTCCACACATACACACGCACACACACACACACACACACACACACACACACACACACACACACACACACACACACACACACACACCATCAAATTCACTTTATATTAATTCTGTTCTCAAAATTGGTGTGGTCATCTAGAGTTGAAGAGCTGGTTAAATTTACTTATACAATTTTGTATAATATGTTATTCCCTTTATCCATACTCTCTCTTCTTTATTTCTGTGGCGGCCACTTGTGTCTTTTCCTCATGTCCAGTCACTTCAATCTAAAGGATGGTGTTTTATTTTACTTTATAGCAAGGCTTCCATCTTTTTTTCTCAGTTAATTGTTTATAAAAGCAACTGCATCAGTTCAGGCTAATGTCCATGACTGCACCCCCCCCACACACTTTAATAATAATGAATCTATTATTAACTAATTTAATTTGGGCTAGGAATGCATTTTGCATGTCCCCAACTAAAGCCTAAGCATTTTGAGCCATAATTAGCAATGTACATGATTTTAAATGGGTCTCTTTCCCATTGCATATGCTAAAATTGCCTGCATAGAATGATTGTCTCCTTCTACTATGATTGCTTATCTTTGCCCTTTACAGGGTTTTCTTGCTATTATCTGTAATTCTCCTCCTTTTAACACATTTTCCCTCACCCTCCTTGCAATATTAGATAGGTTTTGCTATTTTTTTTATATCCTTGCATCTAATGACCTGAGATTACAGTATTCCATTTTTCCACATTCTCTCTTCTTTATTTCTGTGGCAGTCACTTATGTCTTTTCCTCACAGCCAGTAAGTTGTTATTGCTGATATAATTCCAGCTATATATCGACTGTTATTTTTATGTAATGTACATGAATCTTTATTTATTTTGGGGTCATTATGCTTAGCAATTAGACAAATATATGTCTTACCTGCATGTATATGGCAATGCATGATGGAACTTACTATTTTGCAACTCTGTTCTTTTTTCTTGTTCCCTCTTTTTACACTAACACAGTTTATAACTGTATCTTTGACTCTCTACTTTAAAAACATGCATCCTAACTGTTCTTTTCTTGCCACATTTCACTTTTAAGTTACTTAAAGCTACAGTTTAGGTTCTTCTTTTACAAAACACAACAAGGCTTTGCACATCTACCACTGAACCACCCAATTACAACATTCTCCTTTCCTTTATCAACTTGCAGAAGTCATGTAAAGTAGCAAATACAAGTTAAATCTGCTGTATGTCTTTATTGTTATATGGTAACTGAGCTAGCAGTCCCTGTTAAATTACTTGTTACCAAGGCTTGCATCTTCTTAGTTAATTATTTGTAAAAGCATCTGCATCATTTCAGGCTAAAGAAATGTCCACGACTGCCCCCCCCCCACTTTAATAGTTTATCTATTATTAGCTAATGTAATTTGGGCTAGAAATGAGTTTTGGGTGTCCCAATTAATCACTAAGCAGTTTTAGTCAATATTTAGAAATGCACATGATTTTAAATGGGTCTTTACCATAACCTGTGATAAAATTGCCTGCATATATTGATTGCTTGGTGCTACTGTGATTGTTCATCACAGAATCATAGGAGGTTACTAGGCTATTGGCCCTAAGGCCTCTACAAGCCTAGCCATGTTATATCCTTGTTCCCTTATGGACCAAGATATATAGTCTATGTTTGCATGTGAATCTAAGATCAGCACTGGCTGCCCCTGTATAAGGGGGACATAGGTGAAACCCTCAGTGTAAATTTACAGTTTTCCATCCTATAGTTTGTTTCAGAGGAGTGACAACCTCTGAGAGACATACCCGTCTCTCCAGCGTGTCCTGTTAATATCGCAGCAGGCTAGGTTAAGATCCCTAGAGCAAGCAAATGTTGGCCCATTGGATTTGTGGATATGCAGCAACTTCATCAAGGCAGGGTCTGAAACTGCTCTATAGGCCAGTCTCAATTTGCCTCTAAGCAGGCTATTTGATAGAGTAAAGTGATAAGTCTTTCAGTCTGTCTGTGTAGGTCATGTGTTGTAGTCCCTGAATTTTCTTGGTAAGAGACCTCTGAAGTCTCTCCAGTTGCTGCAGATGTCTGGTGAGGTACATACAGAAGGGAGCACTGTACTCTATTATTGGTCTGATGAGAGCCGAGTACATGGCAGTTATTAACTCCTTAGGTTTGGGTGCTTTTACCCTTGCTTACGAGGTGTGCAACACAGTAGGCCTTCCATACTGCTGTGGACAGCTGATGATCAAAATTAAAGCTGCTGTCAACTTGCGTTCCTAAATCTCTCTTCACTGGTTTGAACTTAGGGGGATGTTATTAATGTAATTAGCAGAAGTTTCTCCTTTGCCAAAGGGGATGATGATGATGCATTTTTTTTGCATTTAGTTTAAGTTTGTAGCTTTGTCACCAGTCATTTGCCTGTGTAAGCCCATTTTGTAATATGTTGACATCTTTGGGGGATTCGATGATTGTACCAAGTTTGCAGTCATCAGCAAATTGGTAAGTCATAGGCCATCTATTTTCACCTGGAACACTGAAAAATAGATATCAAATAGCAGGGGGCCTAGCAAAGATCCCTGTGGAACACCACTGGTAACAGTTCTGCTGGTAGAGTTGGAATCTCCAATTATGATTGCATGTATTCTGTTTGTGAGCCAGTTGGTAACCCATCTAGTGATGTAAGGGTTAATCTCCAGCTGGGTGAGTTTCTCAGTGATGCCTGAGTAAAGGATTGTGTCAAAAGCTTTGTCTAGGTCGAGATAGGCAGTGTGAACTGTTTTGCCTTTATTCAGGGCCTTGATGACATTCTTGAAGAAATCCACCAAGTTTAGCAGGTAAGATCTGCCCTTAACAAAGCCAAACTGTGTTGTGTCAAGAGTTTGAAGGTCCCCCATATTCTTGTTGATAAGATCCATGATGATTCTCTCCATGGCCTTGCAGATAAGGCTGGTTAGGCTTATGGGCCTATAGTTCCCAGGGCTGGTTGAGGGACTCCCTTTGTGAAAAGGGATTATGACTGCTGTTTTCCATTCAGCTGGGACAAAGACAGTGCTTAGACTGAGATTGAAGAGCATGCTCAGTAGTTCTGCTAACTCCTGTTTCAGACCATTTAATAGGCAGCATGGGATGTTGTCAAGTCCCACAGAGGTTGTGATTTTGGCTTTGGAGAGTGTGGCTATGACCTGCTGTCAGGGCATACTAGAAAGAGGACTGGTTTCAGGTATGTTATTGGGTATGATTGGTGGAGACAGGAGGAGTAAAGTTTTCATCAAACCTGTCTGCTAACAAGTTGGTGATGTCTTCAGGTTCAGTATAAATAGTACTGTCCACAGCTAGTTCGGCACACAGCTGGGCCTTCCCTTTTAGATTTCTGATGTAGTTAAAGAATGCTTTGTAATTTACTTTTGCTAGGGATGCTAATTTAGTTTTGTAATTAGCTGTAGAGGACTTTACAAGATGTGTAATCTGCTTGTTTATGCTTTGGAGACAGTTCTTCCTTTGCTGGGACCATTTCCTTTTGTTTTTTGACAACAGTTTATTTCTGTTAGTGTATAACCTGTTTATGTTGGATGTCCACCAGGGAGGTTTATTTTTTCATAAGGATCTTGATTTGATCTGTTCTGGTATGGCTGAGTCTATACATTTATATGGGTGTTTATTACAGGACATTTGTGTACACCTCAGTGTAGGGTTCATTGCTGTCAGTGTTGGCAGGGGGTCTGAAACTATTGATGCCATCACTCAGTAGGCTATAGTTTGCTTTGGAGAAATTTTTTAACCTTTTTTCTCCTGAGGGTGGGTCAGGTACAAGTGTTACTTTGAACGAGACTGATTTATGATCGGACTTTACCAGGGAGGAACCCACACATGGGTTGGTGCAGCAATCCCCAATGTTGATGAATACTATGTCAAGGATGTTAGAGCCCCTTGTGGGGGTGTTGACTATCTGCTCCAGAGAATTTGTGTTAAAAAAGTCCAGAAACCTTTGGGGAAGTGCATTTGTGCTCATATATGTTACCCAGTCGATGGAAGGATAGTTAAAGTCGCACATAACCAGGGTATTTGGCTGTACTGAGAGTGACTCAGGTAGGCCCAGGTAGGCTGTGTGGCTTTTGGGGTTCATGGTGGGGAACCTGTACCTAACAATGACATGGCGGGGGGGGGGGTCTTTCCTACAGTTATTTGGACTTGGAGTAACTCTAGGAAGTTGTACTGTTTAACCAGTCTAGAGTTGTATATCTCTTTAATGAAGATGGATACTCCTCCTCACTTGTTTTTTCATGTTCATTGTGTGTCTTAACATGTGGAAAGCATTGTAGCCCTGTATGGCCAGGTACTGTCTGAGGCCTTGAATCTCCTCTCTGGTCCAGCTGGTGAATCTGGGAATCTTGAGGCAATATTATAACTGCCTCATGTACACAGACAACCCTCTCCTCCTCCCACATAACACAAATACTTGCGAGAGATGCAGCTATTTAGCCAAACTGGAGGCTGAACTCTCTCAACTCAGGACTGGCAAGACCAGACAGGAGGAGAAGGCAACTACACACACCACAAAACCAGCCTCACATAATGCTACCACACCACTGAATCAAACACATAAACACACAAAGACATACTCGGAGGCTCTGAGTAAAAATTTACCTAAACAGCAGAGGCCTCCAAAGCAGACACCCAAACAACTGCTACCTCAAGACACCCCACAAGCAACACATAAACCACAAAATCAGTGTGCAAAGCAGTCACAGCCCTTAAGGCCAAATACAACACTAAACATACTTGTCATAGGTGACTCCATAGTCAGACACACTGACATCCCACTCACCAGGCTGAACAAGGAGAGGGTCACAGTAAGCTGCCTATCGGGCGCTAGAATCCGCCACATAACACAAGCACTCGGGTCACTCCACGGCAAGTACAAATATGACACAGTCATTGTCCATGCTGGTGTGAACGACCTGAGACGTACCTCCCTGGACTACATGAAAAGAGACATAGAGGAGCTCTCTGATTATGTAGCCCAGGCAGGTATGACCCTGACCCTGAGCAGTATCCTTCCTTCACCAAGAATGATGCCACGATATAGAGACAAGATGATCAGCTTTAACAATTGGCTTAATGTCTGGTGTCATTCAAAGGGGATCCAGTGTCTGTCTGCCTGGGATGACATGCTTGACAAGTCATGCTGCTTCGCAAGGGACGGCTTGCACCTGTCACCCCTGGGATTCCAGATATTGGCTAAGGCTCTTGCCACCCCCATAGTGACTTTTTTAGGCAAGGCTCAAATTCTAAACCTACCACCCTAGAAAACAAAAATGGGAAGAAACTGAGGGTAATGCTGCTCAATGCCAGAAGTCTAAATCTCAAAATGCACGCACTCGAGGCCCTTCTCAGTATGGAGAACATCGATGTCTGTGCTGTAACTGAAACCTGGTTCAAGGCTCCTGAGAGCACCCGGCACTATTAGGTTTTACCTCATATCATGCGTTCCGGCCCCAAAACCCGGACCACACCACAAAAGGAGGGGGTGTATCCATATTCATAAAGGATACCCACACCTTCAGGTTGGTGGCAACGCACGAAGCTTCGGAAACCATCCAGGTGCAACTAACCATAGGCAAAACTGCTCTACAAATTGTAGCATGCTACAGGCCACCCTCTCAAACTCAGGAACCCCACACAGCCTTCCTGAAGACACTGGAGGGTATAAATGTATCTCCAAACATCATCATATTGGGTGACTTTAACTACCCGAATATAGACTGGGAACATTTCTCAAGCCCTAACTTTCTAGCCCAACGGTTCCTGGAGTTCATAAATTCAAATTCCATGGAACAGCTAGTCACTGTTCCCACGAGAGGAGAAAATATACTAGATCTCATTATCACAAACATGGGGACAAAGTGCTCCACACCGGAAGTATATCTCTCATTAGTGAGATCTGATCATAAACTAATCTCACTGGAAATCCACATCCTGCCCCCACCCCAAACAAAAAAGACCACAGTGAAGAACTTCTCTAAAGCAAACTTCACACTACTCAAGACTGGTGTGGTATCCTTCAATGCCCCTGAGCCAGTGGAAACCACAACCCAAGCTGCGGAAGCCCTTACAAATGCCTTCTATGAACACCTCCAGGACTGCATGGATCAGGCAATCCCAAATAAAACCAAGACTCTTTCCACAAAGGGCAAACGTCCAGTTTGGTGGACCCCAGCCATTAACAAACTTTACAATAAGAGGAGAAAGCTATTACATGATAGAACAAAATCCATAAAAGGGAAGTCACCTCTGATCATTATTAGTAAAAAAATACGAGCACTCATAAAATCAACTAAGGCCAATTTTGAGAGAAAAATTGCCATGGATTCAAAGGACAATCATAAGGCCTTTTTCAGCTATGTTAGGAACCTGGGTGGAAACTCCCAGATATGCTCAGAATTAGTCCAAAATGATGCAAAAATCACTGAACCCACAGACATTGCCAACATACTGGCAGACAGGTTCAGTGCAAACTTCACCCCCCTCTCCTCCCCTAAAGGAGAGATAACTATCCCAACGGAGTGTAGCCTCCCAGACATCTCAAATGCGCAGGTGAAAGCTGCTCTCTCTAAAGCTAAAAACACAGCATCAATGGGACCGGATGGTGTCCACGGCTGTGTGCTACACGAGCTAAATGAGGAATTAAACCCGCACATAAGGCAGCTGTTTAATCTCAGCCTTACCACAGGATACGTGCCCAAGGAGTGGCGTACGGCAACTGTGGTCCCACTCCACAAAGGCGGTGCCTCTACGGACCCTGGTAATTACCGCCCCATAAGCTTAACAAGTCTAGTCTGCAAAGCTATGGAGAGGATCATAATGGAGCTCATAAACAAAGATATAGGGGACTTGCAGACATTGGACCCGACCCAGTTTGGCTTCGTCAAGGGCAGATCATGCCTTTTGAACTTGGTCGACTTCTTCAAAACAGTCACCAAGGCCATTGATGAGGGAAAGGCAGTCCATACAGCCTACCTTGACCTTGCAAAGGCTTTCGACACAATACCCCACTTGGGTATTGTAGAAAAACTTACCAGCTTAAATGTAAACCCATATGTCACAAGATGGGTTGCAAACTGGCTTAAGGACAGAACCCACAGGGTTAGAGTTGCTGGCGCTATGTCAGACTCCAAGCCGGTCACAAGTGGTGTCCCACAGGGCTCGGTTTTTGGCCCCCTATTGTTCGGCATCTACTTCTCAGAAGTACAGGCCAACATGGGAGGACTTTGGCTGACAAAGTTTGCAGATGACTGCAAACTGGGCGCCATAGTGGAAAGTGCATCGGACATGGATATCCTTCAGAAGGGACTCACAGAAACAGATAGCTGGTGCCAGAGCCATGGCCTGAAGTTAAACGCCAAAAAATGTATAGTCATACCCTTCGGGAAAAACAAGGTAACCCCAAGCTACCATATAGGTAGCAATCCACTAAGCACAGAAGAGGTTATCAGGGACCTGGGGGCCCAGGTTGACAGTGGCCTTTCTTTTGACACTCACGTTGCTAAAGTGGTTAGAAAGACCTTCTACATTGCCCACCTGATCATGAAGGGATTCACATCCAGATCTAGTGAGGTCATTGTTCCCCTGTACTCTTCACTAATCAGACCAATGATCGAGTACAATGCCCCATTCGGGATGTATCTCACCCGACATCTGCAGCAATTGGAGAGACCCCAAAAGTTCCTCACCAAAAGGATAAAGGGACTCCAAAATCTGTCATATGCTGCCAGATTGAAGAAACTCCAGCTCTATTCAGTCGCATACTGTCTGCTCAGAGGTGACATGTGCCTGACATACAAGGCCATGTCCAACCCAGAATTAATGGACATGCTCCACCTCAAAAAATCCAAATCCACCAAAACCACTAGAGCAAGCAACTTAAACCTTAGCACGGATATAAATAGGACATGCTGGAGGGATAGATTTATCACTCAGAGACTCCCTATGCTGTGGAATAAAATCCCGTTCCATGTGAGGCAGAGCACCTCGCTGGCTCTGTTCAAGAGAAATCTTGACCTGTGGATGGGAGATCGTAGGTTTACCCCGGGAATCATCTCTTTGTCACTGCTGGACAGAGGCACAACAAACTAATGGGCACAGTATTTTTTCATATAAGGGGTGGCGTAAGCCACAAAACTTTGGGCTAGGCTTATAAATGCCTTAGGGCAGATAGCCTAGTATAAACCTATGAACCTATGAACCTATGTCTCTGTGACTGCGCAGACATCAGCATCTTCCAGGGTGAGAAGTGCTTCAAGTGAGTGCAGTTTCTGGTTTAGACTCTTAGCATTAAACAGCATAATCCTGAGTTTGTTTCTGGAGGATATTTTTATGTCGGGAATTTTGTTCATATGATATTGCCTAAAAAAGACACTATGGGGGAGGCAAGTACCTTTGCCAGCAACCTGAAACCTAGAGCAATAGGTTAAGATCATCTCTGGCAAAGTAGCGTGGTCTGTCGTCCATATCATCCCATGCTGTCAGGTACTGGATTCCCCTTGGATTGACACCAGAAGCTAAGCTAATTGCTGAAGTCATTTTTTGGTTGTATTGTGGCATCATCCTTGGTGAGGGAACAATGCTGCTTAGGGCTAGGGACATACCTGCCTGGGACACATAATCTGAAAGATCTACCATGTCTCTCTTCATATAGTCCAGTGAGGTACGTCTCAAGTCATTCACTCCATCATGGACTATGACAAATGTCATAACAGTACTTATTGTTGAGAGACTTCAGTGTTTGCATGATTTGGCGGATCCTGGCACCAGACAGTGCCTTCTCCTTGTCCAGCCTAGAGAGAGGGACATCTGTGTGTCTCACTACGGAGTTACCTATGACCAAGACATTTGGTTTAGATATATTTTGCCTTAGGGGCTTTGCTTTATACCCAGAAGCCTGGCTAGAAATTACATCAGATTCCTGGGTAAAAAGCATAATTACCAGAGGTTACATCATTCCCTTTTCAGAATCCCCTTCCATTTGTGCAAGAATCCCAGATGTTCCACCCAGTCTGCGGAATCTAGCAGCCATAGAAATTCAAAGGCTGCTAGAAAAAAGAGTCATCCAGCCAGTCCTGGCGGACCAGATAGGATCCGGAACTTACTCCAGGCTCTTTTTAGTTCCAAAGAAAACAGGGGAATGGAGGCCCATCTTAGACCTCAGCAAACTAAATACCTTTGTCAAAAAGGAAAAGTTCTGGTTGGTCACGCTTCAATCGATACTTCCCTTTCTCAAAACGGGTGATTGGATGTGCTCGATAAATCTCAAGGATGCATACTACCACATCAAAATGGCCAGGCCTTCCAGAGATCACTTGCGTTTCCGGCTGGGGGCCAGTCACTACCAATTCCGAGCTCTGCCCTTTGGTCTCACCATAGCCCCCAGAGTGTTCACGGCTCACCTGAGATGTCTAAGATTCTGGGTGTTTCCATATCTCGACGACTGGTTCCTCACCGCCACCACCAGGCATCAACTGATGCACGCCAGGGATTACACTATTAGTCTATGCTCCCAGTTGGGCATAACCTTAAATTTCAAAAAATCTGCTTTATCGCCGTTGCAGGATATTTCCTTTATAGGAGCAGATCTAGACACCACCACCGCCCTGGTCAGATTGCCTCAAGAATGAGTAATCTCTTTATGAAATCAAGTATCCCTTTTGTTGATGGAAAAGAAAGTCCCTGCATTCCAAGTTCTGAAGCTGTTAGGCACCATGGCAGCGACTCTCGTAGTGGTTCCTCTGGGCCGTATGCACATGAGGATACTCCAATGGTTACTCTTCACACAGTGGTCTTATCAACAACTTCCAATGTCACACAAGATTCTGCTGAAAAATACTTGCAAAAAGGTCCTCCTTTGGTGGTTGAACAGTCACCAAGTTACTGTTGGTCGTCCGTTTGTACTCCCCCTGCCACAGCCACAGTGACCACGGATGCTTCCCTGATAGGGTGGGGGGGCTGTGTCAAGGAAGAACTGTCCAAGGTACTTGGTCAGAGATGGAATCCAGTTTGCACATCAGTGTCTTGGAGTTGAGAGCGGTGTTCCTAGCATTGCAACACTTTCACGACTCTCTACCTCGAGAGACGATTGCAATATAGACAGACAAGATGTCGGTAGTCTGGTACATCAACAAGCAAGGGGGAACCAGATCTTACCCCTTATGCTGAGAGGCCCTGAGAATTTGGCAGTGGGCTGTATCCAACGGGCGCTTCCTGATAGCAACGCACATCCCAGGGTCATCCAATGTGATAGCGGACAAATTGAGCAGAGCCATTCTGTTGCCTCATGAGTGGTCCCTCAAAGAACGAGTGGCGGAAAGGATGTTCCGCAAATGGGGCCAGCCTTGCTGCAACCATTTTGCATCCCCGATGAATGCCAAATGCAGAAGCTACTTTGCCCTGTACCCTCCACCGGGGGACATCCCAAGGGACGCATTCATACATGATTGGCCCTCGGGTCTCCTATTTGCCTTTCCTCCATCCCCAAATTTTTACAGAAAGCTAAAAGCCTGGAAAAGACTGTTATTCTGATAGCCCCGTTTTGGCCTCGGCAGATATGGTTCCTCTTCCTTCAACAATACCAAGTGGAAGAACCTTGGGTTCTGGACCCAGTGCCAGACCTTCTGACTCATTCGTCGGAGTTCTTCACCCCTCTCTGGTATACCTCAAACTGACAGCTTGGCTGCTCCACTTCCCAACCTAGCCAGGTCTCATGATTTGTCTCCCACGGTTCAGTATATTCTGGTTTCCTCTCATAAAGTCTCCACCAGGAAATTATATAACAGCAAATGGAAACAATTTGGTCATTGGGCTTCTCAACATGGTATTGATCCCTTTATCGCCCCTATTCATAGCATTCTGGAATTTTTGACTTCACTTTTCCATGGTGGTATGGCAGCCGCTACTATAAGGGTTCAATTGGCTGCCATAGCTAACTTACATGTGGGATGCGGAGGTTCTAACATTATGTCCCACAGATTATGTAAAGCCTTTTTGAAAGGGCTCATCACCTTCAACCCCCTATCAGACATCCGATTACTCCCTGGAATCTAAATTTGGTGCTGTCTCAACTCATGCTTCTCCCTTTTGAGTCCGCATCTTCTTGTCCTTTGAAGTTCCTTTTTTGGAAGACAATTTTTTAGTGGCCATTACTTCAGCGCATAGAGTTTCTGAACTTCAAGCACTCTCTGTTAGGCCCCCATATTTGGTCTTCCACCCCAACAGGGTGTCTCTAAGAACAAATCCATCCTTCCTCCCGAAGGTCTGTTCCGAAGCGAACTTGAACCAGTCCATTGAACTTCCCACTTTTTTCAGGCATCATGCCAGTAAATTGGAATACATGTTGCATAAGCTTGATGTTCACAGACAATTGAGATTTTATTTGGACAGAACAAAAAAATTCAGAAAATCAGACCAACTATTTGTTTCCCATGCAGACAATAAGAAGGGCCTTTTGGTATCCAAAATTACATTGTCCAAATGGCTTTCTGATTGTATAAAGTTTGCATATTCTTCATCCCTTCAACCTTTAGAACATGAAGTGAAAGCTCATTCTACCTGGGCTGTTTCTACGTCCTTAGTTCATGCAGTTCCATTACCTTTGGACACCATTTGTGCAGCTGCTACTTGGTCCAAACCTCATACGTTTATTACTCATTACAAAGTGGACAGGGCCTCCAGGGACAGGGCTTCCTTTAGTTCCACTGTTCTCAGGAATGTACTCCCATGAGCCGCCCAGGATTTGGGTGCTTGGGATGCAACCCACGTATAAGAACAAATGGCGATATTTAACAACTTCACATAAAGAAGTTATGTTCTTACCATAAGGTTCCATGTGAATTGTTCATCTCGCCTTTGTTCTTATACTCCCTCCCACCTTCCCCCTCCATGTTCTGGAAGAACGGGTATGGTTGGTGGTCTGGTTGATCTTACTAGTATCCTCTTGTCATCCAGGTTATCTTTTAACTAATTGTAAATAGTTACTTTGTTATATTGGGTTGCCTAGTTGTGTTTCTTGCTGGGTTCAGCAAACTAGATCTGGGGTTTGGCAGCAGAGCATCATGGGATAGGGACTGTGTCTCGAGCTTCTTAGAGATCTAGAGCTTGGAAAGTGGCCAACTCTGAGCCAAACCCATGTGAAAGAACAAAGGCGAGATGAACAACTCACATGGAATGTTATGGTAAGAACATAACTTCTTTTTTCATTGATATACCATGCAGTGATCAACTTCCAAACCTCCACCTTCTTCCACCCACCATCTAAACTCTCACATCTCAATCTCACAAGGACATTAAGTCAATTGCTCCTGCTTTGCACCCTGACAACACTAACTTACTTAACTAATGGCCATAATACTCCCACATTTTAACTCAACTCCATCACAAATACACATACATTACATCAGAAAACCGTCTTTCTCTTCCTATCTTTCCTTCTCTGTACTAATGTATGTGCTCAGATATTTTCTCTTATGGAGGTATTAAAGTTAAGAATAGCACTTGATCAACAGTACTGACAGTCAGATATAAATACAAATGGCTCCATACCTCATCTCACCCCACCTACATCCTGAAACTTAGTGGAGTTATTCACCCTAACCCCAGACCTACACATCAACTAGCCACCATGGCCAATCTGGATGAAGCAGTTACTCACCAATGTTCCTGACACAATTTTCCCATCAGGTAATGAAAATGACCTCATTCCTTTCAACATTAACATCAGAAGCATCTGCAAAAAAAATTCATGGTATCCATGCATGTCTAGATTTTTACTCCCCAGACATTTTAATTGCCACTGAATCCTGGCTAAAACAAGAAATAACTGGCAACAAAATTATTCCCTCAGCTTTTAACATAAACAGAATGGGCATACATCTTAAACGAGCAGGTGGTATTGCTATTATTTTAAAAACAACTTAGCAATACATCTAGCTAATTTAAATGTCCCAAAAATTTATATAATTGAACTTCTGATTGCATACCTCAAAATCAACCAAGAGAAATCTATATGTATCTCAGCAGTATACATCTCATCAGGCAACAACATTATCACAGCTGAAATCTTTCTACACTAGATATCTGACAACCTCCCGTCAGGAAACCTTCATCTTATGTGTTCTAAATATAGACTGGCAATTCTTAAGCAGCAGCAATGCCAAGGACTCTATTCACCTATTTAGCTTCACCCATTTGAGAAGCTCCACCACCAGAATCAACAAAAGCAGTAACAAGCAGTACACACTGGACTGGATGTTGACAAACATACCTCATAATAAAAAACCTTCTGGTTGCTAACCACATATTATAAGTGACCACCTCCCAGCCTTGGTAATCAGACAACAGCAGGGTTCGCCCAAACAAATCATCTACACAGAAGTATGCAATTTAACCAGCTTTGACAAACACACATTTATTACAGCTCTGTCCCACTATAACTGAAATGTATTGAGTGATGCCTCTAGATCATGCAGTTACTCACTTGAATAAAACCTTTCTAAAAATAATAAATGATTTAGCACCAGTTAGGACAAGAAGGGTAAAATCTAACATAGCAGCATGGCTGAAAAAGAGACAAAAAGGCTCCATACTGCAAAGAGATAAAGCATGGAGAGAATGGTAGAAAAACAAAATACAACATGTCTGTGATGCCCCACCACTGGCCCAGTAATGAAGAGCCTCAGTCCTTACCACTAGCTCTAGTAGGGGACGTACATTGAGAGGATGACAGGTGCACACACACTATTTCCAGATGCATCTTTCTGCATCAAGTGCAGTTTCCCTTAAGAGCACACAGAGACCACACTCAATCTGAGGGTGGTTTCCCCCTCTTTCCCCAGATCCCCAATAAGAATCCCCACTGGTACAGGTATAGAGTTGAGATCTCAGCTGAGGGGCCAAGCCAAGACCTCTAGCACCCTCTCTGTCCAACCAGTGCTTCATGTCCCTGCCTAAGTAGCTGACACCCACACTCTTTGAAGTTTGATTTATACACACAGGTTTACTAGCTATGCTCCCTTCTGCCCAGACTGTAAGGTACTTATTACTGCCACCGGGCACCTCTTTATCAGTTACTTTAAGGCCCTTAACAAAGGGTGTCCAGTCTTACCATGTAATGTTTCTATCAATTCAAATGTTAGTTTGAGCAAGAGCAAGGCTATTAGGAGTGGCCTACTCAGTGTCACCAAATAAATATGCAAGTACGCTCAGAACTTAACTATATCTAGACAGACCAACCACAATGAAAGGTTGGTCTGTCTAGATATAGTTAAGTTCTAGGCAGACCAACCGCAATGAAAGGTTTAAATATATTTAATAATAAACAATAAAAGAATAAGACAATACTAAATGTACATTTACAGTAACATCAGAGTTCAAAATCACAGGAAATATTTAAAGCAACATTGCAGGACAGTCTCAAATAAATAAAGAAAAATATCTAAGCTAAGCTTTGCTATATTTCTGACTATATCTATGAGAATTACTATACCCTAGTACACTTAATTAGAGCAGCAAGACAGATGTGGTGAATATATCCTCTAGCTGATGTCAGGTCAAAGACAGAATACAGAATGCAGAGTCTCCCTCAGGGAGTTCTTAAATTAATATCTCAAATATTACTGATGGGATAGCTTGCAGAATGACATAATTTCTTGTCATCTGACTGTATCCCAAGTAAACCTCCCACTACTGAAAGCTAGCAATATTTAGCATCTATCTGTGAAAATACATACACAAGAGCTTTTTCCCAGATCTTTGCAGATCCTGGAAGTCACAAAACAATAAAACACTTCCAAGGCAATACAGAAAAATTCTCAGCACAGACATTGTGTCTGTTGCTGCACTGAAATAGAAAGATAACATCTTTTTTATGGTTCAGCCATAAAGCAATTTAATTTCAGCTATTTTTCTGAAGTTTTTGCAAGTTAACCTTCTGTATTGCAGTTTCCCTGTGTTAAAATATATACATTTAAAGATTTACAATAGTGTATATACATTTCTGTTCTATTCCAGTAGGGTACACAGTGGATACATTTCAAACAGCAGTTTGTAAAATATATCTTCAGCACACATCTGTACAAACCATTTTATATGACATGCAGCTCTAATATGTTTGTAACACAAACATCTTATATGAATCATGTTGATATTCACAAATGACATGTAATTATTTACAGAATTCCAACTAGCTCTGCTGGCAATACCTCCTTTGTCACAATGCCTACCAAACTTTTAGATATCTCAGAAACTGTAACAAGATCCTTGTTAAATCTGACAAGAAATCATACTACAGTAATATCCAAAAAAAAAAAAAAATCAAATCACCAAAACAACCCCTTGGTATTTTGGTCCTCTCTAAATAAGCTATTGCATCCCAGTCATACCACTACACCCTGTCCCTGTACGTCAGACAACAAAAAGTCCATTGCCACTCAGCTCAACACTCATTTTATCTAGTCAGTTCTATCACTAATCAATGACCACTTTATTTCACCACTCCAGCTTGCATCTGTCCTCAAAAGCAACACACCGTCTTTTAGTTTTCAGCCCATCTTAACATCAACCACAAAAAATTACTAACCAAGTTAAAATCAATAACCTCAGCTGCTGATAACCTTCCCACTGACTTCCTCAATAATTTGTGCAGAACCACTAGCCTTTCCTGACCCCTTTCTAATCAACCGGTCAATAACTGAATACTATGTCCCACCCATATGGAAAAATCCATTATTATACCCTTTGATAAAGGAGATACTTCAACAGAGTTAACAAACTATAGGCCTTTTGCTATCCTATCACCCCTCTCTAAAATCCTTGGAAATGTATTCACTCTCAACTTATGAAACACATAACCAAACACAACCTCCACTCCAACATCCAGCACAGTTTCAGGCCCAACCACAGTGCTACTATTGCCCTCCTCAACTTCACTAACATAGTAAACCAATACAGAAATGAGGAAACCTTGTTTCTTCACTTTTCCTTGACCTTTCCAAAGCATTTAACACAGTGTCCCACCAAAAGCTCCTCTCTGAACTTGCAGCACTAGGTCTCACTTCCTCTCCTGGTTTCACAGTTATTTATGCAATCTTCAGCAGGACACTAAATGGCAACAAACCTTTCAGCATTTCAATCAGTCTCTACTGGTGTTCTCCAAAGGTCAATACTCGGCCTATTTCTATTTAATATTTTTGTAAATAAACTTCATACCGCTACAACACTTGCCACTCGTATCATATGCTGATGATTCCACCCTTATCTGCTCTGCCAATCCATAACAAAATTACAGGAAGCCACTCGCTGATATTAAAATATGGCAAAAAATTCTAACTTGCTGCTTAACACTGCTATTTACTTCAAACCAACACCTTAACCAGAAGCACACATTTCATATTATGTGAAGTAATAACACAAAAATAGAAGCCATGAACCAAACTAAACTACAGGGAGTCATAATAGATAACCTCAAATTTGATCACAACATACTTCATTCAATCAAGAAGACATACCAAAAACTCCATCTGTAGGGCTAAACAGTACCTGATAGATCAAGCAAGGATTACCTTAGCAGCGATAGTACCTCCTTCCTTCTCTGTTATATGCTTACCCTATTCTTACAAATATCAAACTGCATATAAAACTAAACTAGACTCCTGCTACTACAAAATAGCTAAATTTGCAACCAACCAACCTTATAAAGCCAACACTGCCTTCCATTAAAACAATTAAACTGGTTTAAACTCCCAAACCATTTGACATACTTACAACTAACCATTGCCCATGACCTATTGTACTCTCCAAACAAAAAGAAAACATTACAAAGTACTCTAGTGTACTATTCACCAACTAGAGGCCTTTTCTGTAGAAATAAACGTTTAATATATATTATTAAGACATTCAACACTGCTGAAGACTCTTTCTACTCTCATTATGTGTCAAAACTCTGGAATGAAATCCCCACACAGTTAAAACTGACAGAAAATGTAACTAGTTTCAAAACTTTGTTTAAACAGCACCAATGTCAAAGATGGCTCTATTCTTCCTGCTTACCTGGTTAGCTTTACTGCTATTACTTTTCTCCAACTCTTATAGCCACTTTGCTTCCCAGTCTTTTTGTACCTTATCACTGATCCTCATAATGCACTTATTTCCTAAACTCTTACTTTTCTTCCTTTTTTCACACCCCACCACTAACTACAGTTCTTCCTCTGTGCATTTATCTTCCTACTCATCTTCCATAACTTCTCCTTTCATATCTCCCTTGCCATTTTTAAGCTACATTCTGCTTGCCTTCTGTAAATTATTACTAAACTCAAAAACACCCCAGTTTGATTTTTTTCCTGCAGCCATCGTGCTATGAACACATTAATTGTTACTATATATTATTTCTCTATTCAATTTAAGTTTATTTCTCTTTTTTTGTGTGTTCAAATGTTATGTTCATGTAAGAAATATTTAAAATCATGTAAGTAAGCTTGTGTACAGACATTTTTACTCTGCAATTATAAATGTACATCACGTGTAACTTAAATGTGGAGGTTTTCTCCCTGGGCCTCCACTGAAAATTAGTTTTGCTCAGTCAGACTTTTCCCTGTCAGCAAAGATGAATAAATAAATAAAGACCTATTAATAAATTCAATTATAGAAAATTAAGTCGATGGAAAGAAAACCATTTCTTAGACTGGTATAATTGCTATCAAAGTGCAAGGTACCATCCTGAAACTGACATAAGATTAGCCTAAGAAAGATTAATGGGTAAAAATTCAAGAGTTAAAGTTAAATGTGTATGAAATGTTTACAAAATGTAGGGTACAGAGTTCCACAAAATATACATAAACTTGTATATTATTTATGACAGATCACAGACAAAGTATCTTTGTTTACTCTCTCAGACCTATACAAGATTATTATTACTTGCAAAGGGGAATTAAATGATAAAGTCTGGAATTTTATATTCCAGAAGGAAAATACAGATTTGAAAGAGAATGATAAGATGGTAATGCTAAAATCTGTTGGGATAACATTTGTACCTCAATACTTGAGAATCTTTATTTGGAAATGTTTACACAGGGGTCTGAATGGAGAGATGATAAAACCAGAAAGCAAAGGAGAGTAGTATTGCTAGAACTGGATTCATCCTCAAGTTTTGGTGAGTACCTTCACAAGGTAGACCCTGTTTTTTTTTTTTGTACAAAATCTCACCAAGGCAACACTGATGTATAGACTATATTTTATATAACATATACCACGGACAGAAGTAGGTTAAAAATAAAAAAGACAGCTAGGTGCCCAAGTCCCAGGATAAAAGAAGTGCCTAATCCTGGTGCGCGCACTGGTGCCGGGGTTAGAAAAAAATGACAGTGTTGACTCCTCAAGAGCCAGAAATATTCCTACAATGGTGTTAGGACAGGCTAAGGGGGAGGATGGCCCCCTTGTTGTAGATGGAAGTAGTAGTCCACAAAAATCACAAAAACTGATAGGCCATTATAGAGCCATAAAGATGATAGAGTGGACTACTGAGGATAAGAAAGAAATAATGTATTGTTACTGTAGGTAAGAAGCCCACAATTTCTGGACAAAAGATATACAAAAAGATTAAGAGAGAAATTAGAGGAAAGAAAAATACTTGCACAAGAAAAACTGTTAAAAGCTTCAAATGCAAATTTGTGTTCATTAATTAAATGAAATTATGAAAAACATTATATAGACCAAGAAACCTTGGGCTGTTTGGAAAAAGAAGCATTTGTGGAAGTGTGAAAATATAAAGAACAAAATACAAAGATTTTTGAAAGGTATAAAAAATGAATTTGGGCATGGGAAAGAAAGAAAGAGCTGATGTGGTGCAATATTTATGCAAAGGAGAAAGACAAATTAACCAATACAAAAAAGCAGCCCCAAAATATTCAAAGAGAAATACAGGCAAAAGCACCCAGATATGAAAAACTTCACAATACAAAAAAAAAAAAAAAAAAAAAAATAAGATCACAAAGGGGAAACACAGAACAGAAGATAAGTAAAGAAGAAGTTAAAAAATAGAAGCAGAAGTTATGGAATACCTGCAAAGTGAAGGATTTAGTGTAGAAAGTGTAACACAGGTTACATCACAGCATGATAGAAAAATTAGTTCCCTAAGTAAGGAGAAACAGGAGGAGCAGGAGACATCTGAAGAAGAAATATTGATATGGGAAAGAAAAATAGATTTAATATTTTGCAATATTTATCCAAAGGAGAAAGCAAAATTAATCAATACAAAAAGAGCAGCACCAAACATATTTGAAGAGAAATACAGGCAAAGGCATCCGGATATAGAAAATTTTACAATGCAAAAAATAAGAAAACAAAGGGGGGAGTAGAAAGGAGGATTAGTAATGGAGAACTTAGAGAAATAGAAAATGAGGTTATGGATTACCTGCAAAGTAAAGGATTTAGTGTAGAAAATCTAACTCTGATAATACCACAGCAGGGTAAAGTAATGAATCCCCTAACTTAAGGAGAAACTAGTAGAGTGGGAAATATTTGTTCAGTTGCCATATGAAGATATTTTGGAGCCTTCAGTGGGAAACCAGTATAAGAGTTCAGTTGGAGTTGACCAGCAAGAGAAGGAACAGGAAACTGTGGAAACTCTGGTGCAGTCAATGTTGTGGACTGACAGGTTAGTGAGTTCCTATATGAAAGAGCAATGGATGATACAGGATGACACTGAAGAGAATATGGCACAGGAAGATGCTCTGGAACTTTCTGCAGAATGTCCACAGGAAATGGAGAACAAAGAATGTGCTCTCAGTTTAGAAGAAAATGATCTAAGGGAAGAGTTGTTTGATTTAATAGAGATGGATAAACATATTAAAATCAATGAAAGAAAAAGAGAACAGAAAATCAGGACTGTTCATAGAAACTCGTGGTATAACAAAAGTAAATAGGATATATTGCCGTGCAGCTAAATTAATAACAGATAAAGTCTTACCTCAAAAGCGCAGGGCAGTAAGGGAAAGGAAGAGGAGAAATCAAATGCCATTATGGAAGTATCGAATAGAGAAATCTATAAAGCAATTAAGACAAGAAGTGTCACTGTTGGAAGAGTACAGAAGTGGGAACATATCAACAAAAATACTCAGAAAGATGTGATAAATGCAACACACGTAGTATCAGAACAGATCAGGATCAATCTTATACTATTGCAAATAAACTAGAGATATCAGCACAGGCAGAAAAAGCTTAGAAGATATGCAAATAAACATAAAGGAAAAGTACAAAATAAGCAATTTATTGATGACTCAAACAAAATTTTATTTGGAATTGTAAAACAAGGCAAAAGGAATTGAAATACCACCAAAAAAAGAAGAAATGCACACATTTTGGAGAAATATCTATGAAGAGCTTGTGGAACATAACAAAGATGCTGAATGGACAAAAGAAGTTCAAAGGCACAGGATATGAAATGGGAAGAAGTAACGGCCAGAGAAATTGATACAAAATTAAGAAAAGCTCCTATCTGGAAAACCCCAAGCCCAGATGAACTATCTAACTTCGGGCTAAAAGTATTAACATCTTTGCATGAAGATTTAGCCGTGAGTAAGAACTATTTATATGCGTACCCTGAACAGACGCCAAACTGGTTAACAACAGGAAAATCAATACTCCTCCTTAAGTGTCAACTTACAAGCTATCCTAAAAATGGGTCTATATTATATCCTCGAAGAGGTGTTCCATCGAAGGCCTCTTCGTCAATCCTTAAACAGCAAAAGCAGAAAACGCAGAGTGTTCACATCAGCGATTTCTTTCCCTGGGAAAGAAATCGCTTGGCCATCCCTGTTAGTTTGCCATTTTCCAAACTTTAGTGCAATCCCAGAGTTGGTATGTTTAGTTAGGGGTTGGGGGTGCAAAGCCCCCCACTTTATGTTTGTAGTGATGTGTTTTTGTTTTGAGGGCAAGAGATTTCTTTCCCAGGTTCCCAGAAAACAACAAAGTGTAAAGAATTCTCATCTTCTTTTTGTGGATGATTTAAAATTATATAGTTCATCAGATGAGGAACTGAAAGCACAACTATTCTTCTTCTTCTTCTTCTTCTTCTTTTTTCGGCTTTTCCCGGTTAGGGGTTGCCACAACGGATCACCTGTCTGCTCATGATTGGCAGTGGAGTTTTACAGTGTTGAGTTGCCAGCCCGACGCCCAATCTTACATGGAAGGCACATGCACACTCATGCCTAGGGCCAATTTAGAGTGTCCAATCCACCTACAGCATGTCTTTGGGATGTGGGAGGAAACCGGAGCAAACCCACACAACCACAGGGCGGACATGCAAACTCCACACAGAAGGCACCCCAGCCGAGAATCAAACCGGAGAACCTCTTGCTGTGAGGTGGCAACGCTAACCGCTGCACCACCCTGGCCACCCTGAAAGCACAACTATTAGTGGTCAAATGTTTCTCGGACGATATAAGAATATCATTTAGTCTTGATAAATGTGTTTGACAGGAATGTGATATAGAAGAACTTGAGCAAGCATAAATATTTGGGTATTGATGAAGGCTCCACAATAAAGCATGAACAAATGTAAATAAAACTTAGTAAAGTATATTTTAGAAGACTAAAATTAATATTGAAAACAGCTCTGACATCAGGAACAAAGTCCAGGCTATAAACTAATTTACTCTTCCTGTCCTAACTTACAGTTTTGGAGTGACTGACTGGCCCCAGAAGGTATTGGATCAGTTGTACAGGAAAACAAGAAAAATTCTACATGCTTATCAAGTCATTTATAAAAAAGTAAGTGTATACCAAGATTGTATATTTCCCATTCTGAAAAAGGTATGGGCCTCCTCGAAATTGATTACATGTATAGCTCTGCAATCATAGGACTGCATAAATATCTGTTGACCTCACAAGATCCAAACATAATGAAAGTTTTAAAAAATGAGGAGAATAAGTATAATATGACTTTCCTGCTTAGGTTAGCAGAAGCAGATCAATGTCATGTGGTAATGGAAATCAAACCAGAAATATATAAAAATCAGGCAGCAACTGAATGTGCTAAAAAAAAAAACAAAAGAAAGAATATAAGGTGAAGGATCACATGAGAAGACAAGAAATATGGAAAATCAATAAATATAGTTGCAAGTACAGAAAACTCTTGGAACAGCCTCATGACGATCAGGACCGAATGCAGGAATGGTTAAGGAGAAGTGAATTTAAATTAAAAGATGAAAGGTTAATATTGGCAGCCCACGATAATTGATTACATATGGATACGTATCACTTCACCTAAAACTCATTTCACCAAGACCATATCACCTAAAGTTCATTTCACCTAAAACTCATTTCACTGACAAGTAGTACAATAAGGCAAATCAAAGGTATATGTCCTTTTCCCCACTGTAGTGTGATCCTGGTGTTATTATATATAATAAGGGGGGGGGCGCAGCCCCTCTCCTAGTTGGCTTTTACCAAATAATGTAAACAAAACCAGACAACATAAAACCAAAATAAGTGGAGATCTATGCCCACACCCCCCCAACTATATATACTAACACAAGGATTGCACTACAGTAGGGAACTTTGATTTGCCTTATTGTACCACTTTTCAGTGAAATGAGTTTTAGGTGAAATGAACTTTATGTGATTTGGTTTAGGTGAATTGAGTTTAGGTGAAATGAGTTTTAGATGAAGTGATACATACCCATTATGTATACATTGGTATACATTGGTTTACAAAGTCCATTGAACATGTGGGAGAAACAGACAAATGCAGGTTCTGTAAAACAGAATTGGAAACAGTCACACATCTTGCTGCTGGGTTGATATACTAATGGCAAAAGGACTATATACTGAAAAGCATAATAATGTGGCAAGACTGTTGCATTGGGGATTGTGCGAACATTATAATAGTGAAGTAGCTGAGAAGCATGAGAAATAAGCCGCAAAGCATTATAGAAAATTATGGAGTTTATATCACATAGGATCACCCATTACCAACAGTTCAAGAAACAGATGCGAGAAAACCAAATATAGTAGTCCAGGAATAGAAGACAAAAGCAACATTGATCATTGAAATTGTTGAACCCAGTAACTACAGTGTCTTAAGTACAGAGAGACATAAAGTCATAAAATATCAGGATTTATAGGCAGAAACGAGGGCAGTATGGAAGAAGGATACCCAGAAATTTCCAATACTAGTAGGAGCAATAAGTCTTATAAAAAAGAATTTACAGTTGTACATAGAAATGTTACCGATACATGTAACCCCATTTGAATTGCAGGAGGAGTCAGTACTGGGCAACTTGTGGGTGCTGCAAAGAGTACTTCTTGCCAACATCAAAACTGAAGCAATACTAATTTTGTGAACTTTAATCATACTTTGACTTAGGAATGGGGTCCATCTGTTAGAGTATTAAAACCCCAAAAGACTTGGAGAAATTAAAACAAGAGAATCTTTATTTGGAAATGCTTGCACAGAGTTTTTTATACCCCTCAATAAAATGACAAAAATAAAGAATCCAAAATAATATGCTAAAAATTTAAGAGAAGTTAAGGCCAATTGGAAAAACTTCATATATGACTGTGTTATGGAAGAATATTGGGGTGAGATTGCTTCCTAGAAGCACTGTTGTCATCTAACATATTTATCTTCAATATTTCTTTGTCTAACAGATTGAGAGTAGATGAATATCACCTTATTTGGACTATAGTAGTCACTACAAGAAACAGGAAAGCAAGTCTTTCTACTCAATTCACAGATTTTGTACATCACCTGAAAGAAGTGATAAACAAGGAGATAAACTCCAGGGAACAAAGAACTTATTTATAGAAAAAGAACTTGAATTCATGGGGCAAGGTGAAATGTTTAATTAAGAAACTGAACTTGCTAGATAGCAATTTCTTGATCTTCGCAATGAGCTGACCATTACTAAAAATCTAATGCATTTTGAATGACTAATTCTGGTTATTATCATAATGGCAGCACACGTCTGTTGTAAATAGTGTACGTAGTTGTTAAGTTTAATCTGAATTAGTTGTAAATGTAATTAGATTGTTGTTTTAAGAATTATAACATAAAAGATTTAACAGTTTTGGAAATTAGATTTATACTATGAGAGGCTGAAGCAAATATGTGCACCTAATATAACAACCAATACAGTTATTTAAAAAATGGTGAAGGTGTCCCAGCACTCTTACAGAATATCAACACTTATGGCATATGAACATGCAGACTGACGGACACCATTCAGTCCCTCATGTGTATATCAGCTAAGTAGAAGGTTTGTCAATGTTTGTAAGATTGGGGGGGTGTTAATGTATAGGGATCTTTCACCTCTGTAGTACTCCTACAAACTTTACTTACTTTGGCAGGATGTCTGCACTGGTGACACACCACTCTACCATGCCACTTATGTGTGTGGGAAGGGTCCCTATTAGAACAACGAAAATGCAAAATATCGAACGGCTGAAAAGTTGAATATTCCGGACCTTGAGATTGCGGTAAAGTGAAGATCAGAAAATTTGCCCTTTCCTCACTGTAGTACGATCTCTGAGTTCGTATATATAATTAACGGGGTGGGGGCACAGCCCCCACAAAACCAATTTCAAGGTCCGGAATATTCGACTTTTCAGCCATTCGATATTTTGCATTTTTGTTGTTCTAATAGGGACACGTGTGGGAAGGCTATATGGCTCTTTACAGTCAGCATTTCCATACATCATAATTTTTATGTTTAGCAACAGCTCCCAGACACTTGTATCAGCTGGAGTATGATGTGCTGACTCTGGTTTTTACCAGCCTTCAGAGCAGGAGAGAGATACCAAATAAGCAGTCTGGTTTCAGAAGTAAGATTATCCCAGTGATTCAGAAATTGCCTCAATGTATCTTCAAATGTCTGGTATGAGCTCAGCAGAACTTGGGTGTGACATGAGTGTGTGTTCTGCTTTTTTAAAACAATTTCTGGAAAAAAGAAACACAATCATATGGCAGGAAAGAGATTTTTCTCCTCCCTCAGTGGAGTTTTAGTATAAAACATTTACTGAGTTTTGTTTGAAATGAAATCTGGGATTTTAGGATAACCTATCCATTTTTAACAAGACATAAATTTAAATTCAAGTGCTGTCATTCCCTTGCTGTTATAAAGGCATTTCAAAAAACAACCTTCCCCAGTTGTACTTCATTTGAGCACCGACAGCTCAGTGGTCATATTACATAAGCAAGTTGACACAAGGTTAGCCATGCAAGTTTGGGATCAAAGATTGTCCTGGAATTTCCAGTTATATGCAACCAATCTGCCAGATACACAGAGTCTTCTAACAGAAACTATAAACCAGGCCTATCATCTAGAGCATGTGTGACATGTCCATATGCAAGTTTCCAGGCTGTCTCTATTTTACACACACATACACAGATGCATTCATGCATGTTTGTTTCTTTATGTACTGAAGATTTCAGATTTGTATATCAATATTCCATATTACTGCACCCTTTCTTTCCCAGCACAAATATCATTTGTAATATTGAATGTGATATATATTGTAGATATAAACTTTAAAGATTACATATCTTACTCAAGCAGTCTGTAACTGCATACATCTTAAAAACTACTGTTTATCTAGATCTTGTTACATCAGATGGTACGTGTTTTGCACTGCAAAAAAAAAAAAAAAGCAATAATGCCCAACAGGGTATGTGTTATTGTGGAAGTTCATGCCCAAGGTTGATCTGAGGCTGACTCCCCAGGCAGAGGGCATCTACAGCCCTTGAAGAATATTAATTATTTCCACAGTAAAACAGACCATGGAGGGCATTATTGTACTTAGAGAATGGGCTGTCTGTTAAACTATTCCTTGCCACAGGATAGGGAGGCATTGTTAAGGGCAGATTGTCTGAGCTGAACAGTCACAGTTAGAAGAGAGTACATCCAGTGCTATGGAAACAAGATTAGTCCTGCTCACACCTTAGGCCTTTCAGGGGTCCCTCCCCCAAAGTGCAACAGTAGTGATCTACCCCAACCGTACGTCAGTGAATTGGCATACTAACAAGCAAGTGGGAACCCATTCCTATCATCTGTGTGGAAAAGCAGTGAAGTATGAGAATGGATTATGCTAACAAACCAGTGTCTGATTGCAGACCACATCCCTTGGAAGGCACTTCAGTAAACAGGCTTAGTCATTGCCTTCTGATGATGCATGAGTGGTTCCTTAGTGCATCAGTGACACAGAGCTACTCTGCCACTTTGTGAGGCCTTTCTGTGACCTTTTTTGTCTCACTAGTCAATGCCAAAGTGAATTAACTTTCTTTCTCTGATTCCCCCTTTGGAGAATGTTCAAGGAATGCTATCATTCAGAAATGGCCCTCAGGACGCTTTCACAGTTTTACCTTATCTCCCATTACTCTGAAGTTCGACAGTCCAAAATCATTCTCTTATCAATATTTTGCCTTTGACAGCTATGATTCCCCTTGATCTGGCCTCATCTCGTAGAGGAGCCTCTTCACCTATAAATGCTTTAGGATCCAATTACTTCATCTCCCATCATGTTCAAACCAGATGCAGCCTCTCTGTTAATAACATATATATTTTTTTCCATTTCTGAAAATTGTAAGACAATATGCCTATCTCTGTAGGGTAGTCCAAAGACTCACTTCTGCCCTGAAGTGCAATACCAGAAAAAGATAAAATAGCAAATGGACACATTTTTTCTATTTAGGTTGCTTCTAAAGGAATGGATCCATATATGGCCCCACTGATGTTGGTGTTGGATTATTTACCTCACATATTTGACTTGGACATCAATTATTCTTTTGTTTCACTTGGATGCTGGCTCCAGTTTTCTTCAGGGTACATCTCCCTTGTTTGTTCCTTCTTTAAAAGTGAGCAAGCCATTTATAAAGGGCACTTTTCCAATCAGACATTCTCTGAAGAATCCTGTTGCTCCATGGGATTTATACTTTGTGCTAGAAAAGTACAGCCTTCCTCCTTAGATCCAGCTTCTGCTACATAGAGGAATCTTAGAAAACTATTTCACAGCTATTACTTCAGCTAAAAGAGTTTCTAAGTTGCAAGCCTTAATCAGGCATCCTCTATACTTTGTATTTCATAAGGATAGACTTTCATTATGTGCAAATCCTTCTTTTATGCCCAGAGTATCCATGGAAACAAGCTTCAGTCAATCAGTGCACCTGCCCATATTCTTTTGTATCTTTTCCAATATCAGAGAATAAGTATTCCAATATATGGATTTTTATATTAGTCATGTGTTAACTAGGTAATCTCATTAAGCACAAGCATGTTTTCAGGGCTGACTGGGGAGGAAAGTCTGGTTAACTCATTTACATTAGCAGTCAGTTGATGAGGTGTCACAATCCAGATTGCTGGAAAACTGGAGAGCAATTGTCTGCTGCTCAGAATTCAAGAAAATGTAAATGTGAGACATATTTTAACACAAATAAGTAAATTAGCTTGCTTGTTTTATTTGTTTTGCTAAAGTCATTTCCTCACATATTAACTATGCAGATGTGACACTGAATACTACAAAGTCAATATAGACATAATAGCCCTGTTTGAGGTCTGTCTTTCAACTGCTGTGGATCTGCACGGGACAAGGCAGCTTAGACAAATAACATTGCACATATGAAGCAGTAAACAGTACGGTCAGCACTGACATATCTTTAACTAAAGTTGTTTTTGAGAAATATAATAAGGCCTTGCTCTTGCATCTTAGGACTCTGTCAGCTGGGGCACTTGGTACAGCATCTTAGGACTCTGTCAGCTAGGGCACTTGGTACATCTCAATCTTTCTTTTGCAGTGCAACTTTGGATGACATTTGTGCAGTAGCTGCTTGGTCTTCTCTGAATGCTTTTGCAAGGCATTATAAGTAGAATGTAAGCTCCAGGTCTAGGTCTTCCTTTGTCACAATAATCAGAGATATGTTTCCCCTGAGATTGACCACCCAGGAAGATAAGCTTCAGACTATGCTCTGTTGTTGACAGTAATGTGCCTCCTCCCACCAGAAACAAAAGTTTTGTAGGGTTCTTCCAAGATTACTGCATATTAAGCAACCGCTTAATTTCAACTTTCCCAAAGTGAAAACAAAAAATCTGAAGAGAGAGCCAGTGAACTTATTTTTTGGGTAAATTTTAGTAACTGGCTAGTAAGTACACTCAACCACAAAAGGTGAAGAAAAAACACTGACTGGGAAGAATTCTGTAGTTTTTCAGAAAAAAGCAGTGCAAGCTCCAGCTTTAGAGCAAGACATGACTTCCAATAACCTAGAGGAAAAAATATGTCAACTGTACTCAGATCTGATTAAAATAAACAAAACACTGATGGAGTATATCAACACAAATGGCAAAAGGCTGGATAAAATGGAAAAAAAAACTTTAAACAGATATTCAGATAAGACGATAAAACTTCAAAAATTGGAGGTTGAAATGAAGGAAAAGGCTGGCTGAATATGAAACTGCTCAATAAGAGATGTTTCAAAAATAATAGAATTAGAGGACAGAGCATGCAAGGAAAACCTGAGATTTTTTCTGTACCAGAGAAGCTGGAAGGAACAGACTGTATTAATTTTATGAAAGCTCAGATTAACAACTGGATTGGTATTCCACATCAGGAGTTGTTAATCAAAAGGATACATTGTGAGTGCACTCCAAACCTGGTCATGCGAAAGCAACCTAAACCTTTAATAGTAAAGATGCAATCCTACCAGCAGAAGGAGTTGATTCTGACAAAACTGTGGCAGAAGGACAAAGTAATAAAAGTGGGAGACAGTAGAGTGTTTGCAGAAAATGATTACTTACTGTACACTAGGCATAAATGGAGTAAATTTATTACACTTGTGAAGAAAATGAAAATACTGTCATCTATGTTAACATGTCTTGCAGGAGATTGTGTATATTTTCAGATTAACTGTGTTATATGCCAGCATGTCTAATTGTGAAAATGAAAACATGTTTTTAAAATGTTGAGTGTCCCTGTTTATATAAAATGTTTAAATAATCTGTCAGTGTTTTGATACATTTCTTATTGCACATGTTTGTGAGGGTGATTCTAAGGTACAAACTGTGGAGAATCAACTGAACAGTAGATGATGTCATTAGAATGTTTCTGGTTGCTAGGTGATTATTTGAACAGCTGACTGACAGGAAAAATAACTTTTTTCAAACAGCTGTCTGTTATTTTTAAAATAAGACAGTTCAGACTGTTAAGCTGAGAAGTTTGTGAAGAGCAACTGTTAGTGAAGAGATGCCGTCAGTTACAGTGCTGTGCAGTGATACCCAAGAAGAAGGACTCACCAAAAAAATTTAAGCCCACCTTTGCTTTTCTGTTATGTTTTCGATTAGATCAGAGACAGTATTCTCTAGTTAGATTAGGAAAGTTTAGTTTTTCAAATAGAGTTTTTCTAAGATGATGGACTTTTATCCTACAATTTAATTTTATGTTTCTGGTGATTGAATTCTGGTGTTTATTGAAAGTTATTGATTTGCACTCTTGTAATCATTTTACTTATTATTAAATATTTTCATTACTTTACATTGTGGCTGGACAATCAGTGCATTATTTAGAGGTTAGAAAGTGTTTATACCTGTTTTATACCCAGTTCACCTCGAATGCCTGGCTGCTACCCAGTTCACCTCGAATGCCTGGCTGCTTCTGGTCATAGTTATCATTTATTTTGATATTTAATTTTAATTTTAATAATTGATCACCCTTTAAAGGGTGTGTAAACTTGTCCGACTCAACTCTGGTGGTAGTGTTTACCATTTGTAGTGGTGAACAGACATAGCTGGAAATCTGTGTCAGGCCTTCCATAAGTGTTTGAGTGTGTGAGATTTGAAGTTAATTTGAGTGTGAGTGACTCAAAGGTCTTAAACTGGAAACATTTCTTTGAATTGTATGATAAGGGATTACATTTGGGGTGGACAGAGGTATATATTCAAGTCCCAGGAAAAAAGAGCATGTTCCTGTTGTGCTCTTAAAGGAAATTGTGGGATTTTACTCTTGTGCACTCTGTGCTCTGGTATTTTCTGTGATGTTCCCACACTGGAGTCAGTAGTGAGGATTGAGGCTTCTTAATTACTGACCCGGGTTTCAAGTGGGGGATGTCATATTTAGTGGTGGCAGACCGGTGAGATATTGACCAGATGTTACATTTAATTGTTGGCAACTTAGTGGGATTTTTAATTGAATTTCAGTAGACTGTGGGTAGTTGTCATTAAGGTGTGCACTCTTGACAGCGAGAAGGTGAACATTCAGAATTTCAATACATCACAGTTTTATTTATTTTTTTAGTTAGATAGGGATAGCAAGCAAGGATGTCAGTAGAAGATTTTAGCAAGTTGACAAAGAACCAGTTGGCTAAAGAGTGTGAAGCCAGAGAATTGGTGCATGCTAACCTAACCAAGGAAGCAATGATTTCAGCCTTGGTTGCAGCCGCAGCTCAGACCAGCCATTTTGAGGATATCCAATTTGGTGTTGGTGATGTGCAGCCTACTGAGACAAGACAGACCACATTTTCTTCAGAGGACCTGAGAATCTAGTAAGCAAAATATGAGAGGAAGGCACCACGGCTGGAGCAGGTAACACAGCAAAATACAATGTTTAATGTTTAATTAGTAATTTAATTGTTTTTTAAGCATTATAAATAAGTTTAGTTTTTTTCATGAATGTATTAAAGTCTGAAGAAGAGTCCTTTGGGGCATGAAAGTGCTTACTTTTTACATTAAATGCTATATTTTGCTGTGTTACCTGCTCCAGTTGTGGTGCCTTCTCTCATATTTTGCTTACTTGATTTGGGACCTTTATTTGGGAGAAGCTGTACACACTAGTTGGTGTGTGTTTTTGGACCTGAGAATCTGCCTGGAGTTAAGGAGATTGGAATGGGAGGCTAAGGAAATGGAGTGGTAGCATCACTGTGAACTGGAGATCAAATGGCTGGAGACCGATGAGAGACTGAGGCACGTAGAAGCTGAGGACAACAGGAGACAGTGCTGGCATGAAATGGAGCTTCAAGCCCTTCCTGAAGGTCTTGGAGGTAATGGGAAAGGGAATAACTGGACCCCAGAAGCCATAAAGGTCAGTAAACGTTTTCCTCAGTAGAGGGATGGGGATGACTTTGATAGGTTTATTCATATCTTTGAGAGGGTATGTAAACAATATGATGTTGACCGTAAGCTCTGGGTTTGGCTTTTGAATCCCTTACTCCATGGTAAAGTTGTTCAGGCTGTAGCAAGATTGTTTGAATTATGACAAAATTAAATGTTGCTTGCTTGACTGTTTCAAATTTACACCTGAGGCGTATAGAAAAGTGTTTTGTGAACATAGATGCATGGAAGATGAAAGTGTATGTGATTATATTGCTGACTTAAGTACTTACTTTCACAGATGGGTGAGTGGGTGTCAAGTCACCACTTTTGAGGGACTGGCAGGCCTTTTAGTGAGGGATCAAGCCCTCAGTACTTTCCCTGATGACATGAGAGTCTGGTTAGCAGACCATGAATGTAACTCTGCAGAGGAGTTAGGGGGAGAAAAGGGGATCTCTACTTGGCAAGCAGAGCACCACTGCATATGTAAGGGGCACCCAGTGCTGCACATGGACATAATTTAGACTGAGGGGCAATCTAAAACACTCCAGCAGAGTACACCAGTAACGGGGGAAACTACTAATCCAAGTGCATGATTAGGGATTAGATGTTTCAAGTGTAACCACAGATGACACATAGCAGCCAAATGTCCATTGAGGCAAGGTGGGAAACAGAAGGTGAGGGAGCCAGTAAGTGTAGATGACAAACTGCCAGTTGTAAGTTGTTTAGAAACAACTGGGGTACCAGATTATCACTAACATTTATATACTATCTTAATAGATGGTAAATAGGTAAATGCTGAGAGGGACACAACTTCTGATATAACCATTATAAGGCCCACGGTGATTAGAGAAGATAACATCTAACATATTTGGATGGCATTGCTGTTTACAGCCATTCCTGGCAGGAACTTCTCCAGCATGTTAGAGAGGTCTTGGATAGATTAAGTATGGCAGGATTAACCATTAAACCCAGTAAGTGTCAAGTGGGTATGGCAGAGTTCACTTACTTTGGACACAGAGTGGGAAGTGATAAAATTAAGCCAGAACCTGTCAAGGGGAAAGCTATTCAAGCATGGCCGGTTCCTGTTACTAGGAAACAAGTGAGAGCACTTTTAGGGATAGCAGGGTACCATAAGAAATTTGTGTCCAATTACAGTACCATAGCTGCAGCTCTTACTGACCTAACTAGGAAGAATAAACCAGATAAAGTAGTGTGGACCACAAATTGTGAACAAATATTGCATAAACTTAAGGAGATTTTGGGAGGAACCCCTGTATTAGCCAGCCCAGATTACAATAAAGAATTTATTGTACAGGTAGATGCTTCAAATTATGGAGTGGGGGCTGTACATAGCCAAGTTTCTGCAGAAGGAGAAGAGTGCCCAATGGTTTATCTTAGCTGTAGACTCCAAGCTAGAAAACAGTGTTATGCAGACATGGAGAAAGAGTGTTTGGCCATAGTGTGGGCATTGCAAAAGATGCAGCCCTATCTTTATGGGAGAAAATTCACTGTACTCACAGATCATAACTGTCTAATTGTGAAAACATAAATACATTTTTAAAATGTTGAGTATCGCCCTGTTTATGCAAAATGTTTTAAATAATCTGTCAGTGTTTTCATACATTTCTAATTGCACATGTTTGTGAAGGAGATTCTAAAGTACAAACTGTGGAGAATCAGCTGAACAGTAGTAGGTGATGTCATTAGAATGCTCCTGGTTGCTAGGCGATTATGTGAACAGCTGATTGACAGGAAAAAGAACTTTTTCAAACAGCTGTCTGTTATTTTTAAAATAAGACAGTTGAGACTGTTAAGCTAAGCAGTTTGTGAAGAGAATACATTAGTGAAGAGTTGCAGTCAGTTAGAGTGCTATGCAATGATACCCAAGAAGAAGGATGCACCAAAAACCGTAAGCCTGCCTTTGCCTTGCTATTATGCTTTAGATTAGATCAGACACAGTATTGTGTAGTTAGATTTGGAAAGTTTTGTTTTTCAGATAGAGTTTTTCTAAGATGATAGACTTCTGTCCTACAGTTTGATTTTATATTTCCGATGATTGAATTCTGGTGCTTATTATAGGTTCATAGGTAGGTACTAGGCTATCGACCCTGGGGCCTATATAAGCCTAGCCAAAAAGGTTCCATGGCTTTCGCCACCCAAGAAAATTATTTTCCTGTGCCCCTGTCAAGCAGTGCCACAGAAGTGATCCCTGGGGTGAATTTTCTATTTCCCACCCATTTGTCAAAATTTTTCTTAAAGAGGGCCAATGAGGAGCTTTGCTTGACATGAATGGGTAGTTTGTTCTAGAGTATGGGAAGTCCCTGGGACAGGAATCTATCCCTCCAGCATGTTCTGTTTATTGTGGTGATAAAGTTTAGGTCCCTGGAGTGTGTGGTTTGGAGAGATTGGGATTTCTTTAAGTGTAGCATGTCCAACAGCTCTGGGTTTGGCATAGCTTTGTATGTTAGTCAAAGATCGCCTCTGAGTAGGTGATATGGGATGGAGTAGAGCTGGAGTTTTTTGAGACGGTCTGCATATGGCATCTGTTTGAGGCCAGTAATTCTCTTAGTGAGGTATTTCTGTGGGCTTTCCAGTTGTTGTAGGTGTCTTGTGAGATACATGCCAAACAGGGCATTGTACTCTATAATGGGTCTGATGAGGGATGAGTAGAGAGGAACAATTACCTCCTTTTTTCTAGAGGAGAACCCTTTTGTGATGAGGTGTGCCACGTAGAAGGATTTCCTGACTACTGTGTCGATGTGGTTATCAAAGGAGAGACTACTGTCCACCTGTGTCCCGAGGTCTCTTATCACACTTTTAGTGTTTAGTTAGCTACCACCTATGTGGTAGATCATGGGTACTGAGTTTTTCATAAAGGGGATGACAGTGTACTTCTTGGCATTGAGCTTGAGGCCATGACTTTGACACCAAGCATCTGTCTCTGTGAGGCCCTTTTGTAGAATGTCTACATCATTAGATGATTCTATTATGGCTCCCAGTTTGCGGTCATCTGCAAACTTTGTTAGCCAAAGACCTTCTGTGTTGGCCCGCACTTCAAGAGAAGTAGATGCCAATCAGGAGAGGACCCAGGACCGAACCCTGTGGCACTCCACTTGTCACTAGTCTGAAGTCGGACTTAGAGTCGGCTGCTTTTACTGTGTGAGTTCTGTCAGTGAGCCAGTTGGCCACCCATCTTGTGTCATAGGGATTTATGCCCAGTTTAGTGAGTTTATCTATAACTCCAGAGTGGAGGATGGTATCGAAAGCCTTAAAGTTATTGATTTACTCTCTCGTAATCATTTTACTTATTATTATTGGCCAGACTTCATAACACAAATCAGGGAATGTGGATAAACAGACATGAGATTTAAATTGCTGTATCCAGCTATTTTCAGAATATTCTTTCCTGGAGGGACAAAATAATTTTTTGATGCAGAACATGCTAAGGAGGAAATACAAAAGTTTGTCCAACAAAAAGTGAGCTGTGAAACAGAAGGAGAGTCTGTGTGATGTTCTTCTGGTAACAAAGATCACAGAGAGACTGTGCCAGTAAAATCTTTTCCACCGTTTCAACAGAAAATGCTTCAGAGACAGGAAAAACACAAGAGTTAACTAGAAGAACCAAGAGTATGTTGTAAAGAAAGCAGAGACTGGATTTGGGAGATGTAGATAAACAGTAATAAAAGCAGCAACTTGGAAATTGACAAATAAATGTTGGATTATAAAGCATTAATTATATTTGTGAAATATGACAGAACAAGAAAACCTAGAAATATTGGAAGTATTGAACTTTTTTTTTACTTTGTTTAACTTGTAGGAGACTCTAAAGCATATGCCCTACTTAATGTCATTAATGTTTGATGGAACTTAGGAGAGGGGAAGAGGAAGGAAAGAGTTAACTGTAAATAAAACAATTTTTTGTTCTTAACAGCAATATGTGTATAGTGCATGATATCTGCATGCTATAAAGTAAAGTTTTCTCAGTTATTTTCAAATGTAAAGGGGATACTTTCACCTTGTTCATTTTTAAGAAATGTGGGCACTACAGTGTAAAAAAGGAAGAAAAGTCTGTTCAGAAATGTTTTATACAAGAAAAAAATGTTGTGCTTTTTCCTCATTCTTGCATAAGAAAGCAAATAAATCAAAAAGAACATTGAGCATAATAAAGCTCTTCTATAGCATATATATATATATATATATATATATATATATATATATATATATATATATATATATATATACTTGTAGAAGCAACTCTGTATCTGGTTCTCATATCTCCATGGAGACAATCTGATAATGAACAATAAAATAAGAATACTTCTTTCTTTTAATGGTTTTCTTTCAATGGCTAGAAAATAATGTCTTCTGAAAGCATTCAAGTGTTTTCTCATTCTGGGAGGGCAATAAAGATAAGACAAAACCAGACAACACTTAGTAGAAGCATAGGCATCTTAGTATGGATAACCATCCTTTTTATGTTAACCCAAGTTTGTGTTGCTATTAGGAAGGTAAAGCTTCAATATCTGAAGATGTACATATTTTTGTGTACTGATGTTAATAGTTTTTTGCAGTGTATTGTATGTGTATTTTTTTTTGTTTGAGAACTTTCAATAAAACAAAAAGTTTTGTAAGATGTGACATAGGCTCAAATGGATATGACAAGAAACAACTGTATAAAAGGTCAACCTGACAAACATTATTGTGTCCATGCAACATAAATGCTGGAACTAGATACTTAACAAAAAATCTATTACAAATAAAATGTGGGAATAATAACTTTTCAGCAAAAATTACCCTTTCTATACTATCTTTAAATGTTAATGATCTCAGATATTTATACAAAAAAGACAGAGTAGAGAACTGTACTAAAAATGTAGAGTGCAAATAGTTATGCTACAGGAGACACATTTGGAAAGAATTGGACATGTAAATTTGATAAAGAAAGGTCTTCAGGATGTTTATTCAGCTGGATACCTTGGACAAAGGAAAAGAGGACTACTTGTATTAATTGCAAGAGGAGCTCTTAACAAAGATAGAAGAAGATAAAAAAGATAATAACTGCAGATATGTAGTACTAAGGGGCTACTGGCAAGGGAGGTTCGATTACACTGGCATGTGTTAATATTCCACCTAAAACTGATATAATGGAACTTAAGAAAATTCTGGAAAAAACAAAAAAAAGTTTCCAGCAGGGAATATTACCTATAGATGGGGACTGGAATTTGATTTGCAGCAGGCAAGATGTGTCGGGGGGGGGGGCGCATAAAGGAAAATATAACAAAGAAGGTTAGATTTTTAAAGACATTTATAAAAATGTTTGGCATGGAAGATGTGAATGCAGTGGTAGGAGTTCAGAGTGAATTTGCATACTGTTCCCCAAGATACAAAATTGGGCTAGGCTAGACAGATCTTACATTTCACAGGAACATGTGCATTTAATGGAAAGTTTTGATACGTATCCAATAACTATTTCAGATCACATGCCAATAATAGCTACAGTAAAATGCACAGTAATGAAACAAAAATGAGACACTGGCACTTTCCCACCTATCTGTTGAAAAGAAAGGACTTTAAGGAATGGGTATTGGAAATTATTCAGGAGTTATTAGAGAAGACAGGCAAAACCAAACTTAGCGGATGAGGCTGACTAAACAAGAGAAAATCCAAACAAGTAAAACGATTGATTAGCTGACACAGAGTGTAAAACAATACAATATGTATTCAGTAGCTAAAAATAAAAACTAACAAAAAAAAAATAAAAATAAAATAAAAATATTTTTATTTTTAGCTAGTGAATAAACATATTGTTTTACACTTTGCTGTGTCAGCTGATCGCTTGTTTTTACTTGCTTAGTTTTTAGAGAAGACAACAGATTTTTTTCTGAAAATATTGCTAAAGTTGAGATAAAATTAAAGTAGAGTTTAAAAATAGGGTGGAAATAAAAGAAAGAGAGAGATTATTTAGAAGGACTGATAAATGTTAAAGTATTGCAGAATAGGGGGATCTCACAGAGCAAGAAGAGGAGCAATTACAGAATGCTATGCAGAAAATAAAGGATTATCTCAGTAATATGCATGAGTTTAGAAAGATTGCTGTTAAGAAACCGTTTTTGATAATAATGTCAGAGCACAAAAACTTTTAATGCAATGACTCAGGCAACAGAAAGTAGAAAGAGTTGTTGCCAAGGTTAGGGAGCCTATAACAAGGAAGATAACAAGAAATTCAGTAGCGGTACTAGAAATATTTCAGAAATTTTATGAAAGTCTGTAGAAAGCAGAGAGATATGGAGATCAAGAAAAGGAACAAATGGAAATGTTTATGCAAGAATTAAATATGCCAAAGTTAGAGGTAGATGAGGCTCAATTATTAATAGTTAGGATAGTAGACGATGAGACAAAAATGGTAATGTATAACCAGTCAACAGAGATGTCCCCAGGAATAGCTGGTATTCCTGTGGAAGTTTGGAAGCTATGAGGGACAAAACTGATAAAGATCTTTAAGCCTTTATTTAATTGTATTTTAAGAGGAGGAGAAACACCAACATCCTGGAAGAAAACAGTGGTGGGTGTAATACCTAAAGAGGGTAATGACCCCATAAGATCCAGCTTCATACAGACCCATTTCAGTCCTAAACCATGATTATAATAAAGTGTTTATGTCTATAGTGGCTACAAGAATGGCAAAGGTGATGCCAAAATTGATAGACATGGATCAATGTGGTTTTATGGAGAGGGCATGGATCAATGTGGTTTTATGGAGAGGAGGCAACCGTTTGACAACATTAACAGAACATTGATGATCCAGGGGGAAGCCGAATGTAAAAAAATATCACTATTGTTGGTGGTTCTTGAAGCAGAGAAAGCATTTGACAGAGGAAGCTGGGAGTTTGAGTAGGGCAATGGAAGCATTTGCATTCCCTGATAAAATAGAAGGATATATGAGGGATCAGAGGTGAAAATTAAAGTGGGTGGGTTCCTCTCTGAAAATTTCTGTTTGAGCAGAGGAACCAGGAAGGGGTTCTCCCTTTCCCATTTGTTATTTGTACTATATTTAGAACCACTGGCAAAGAAAATAAGAGACATAAAAATTCAGGGATATAATTGGTATAGTAATCAAGAAAAACTGGCTCTATTTGAAGATGTTATTATTTTATACCTGATAAAACCAGAAAAGATGATTTCAGTGTTGTGGCTCATTATGAGACAGTTTCAAATCTTTTTGGGATACAAAATCAATAAAGCTAAAACAAAAGCAGTAGCTGTAAATTATGTACCCACACATGAATTGGTTCAGCAATATCCATGTTTATGGCGACATGATAAAATGAAGAGCATGGATTAAAAAGAAATCTGGTGTGGCAGCTAAGGATATGTGGGAAGAGACTAAAAAAATAGTACAAAAACTGAGAAATTGGAAGCTATGTTATAGGAATATGGATAGCAAGATACAAGCAGCTAACATGTTTTTAATTCCTTTAGTTTTATACACAGGTCAGTCATATTTTTATGAACCAGAGGAGAAGTCATGGATAGCAATTAAAAAAGAGCTGAAGGATTTTATCTGGGATGGAAAGATGGCAAGAGTCAAGTGGTTAAGCTGATACTTCCAATTGAGAAGGCATATTGAGATTACATGATTTGAATTGGTATTTCAGAGCCACAGAGTTAAGGCTCCTATACACAGCACAAGCAGAAACATATGATTCAGAGTGTAAAGGAATGATGATGAAAGAGGAGGGAGCTCAAGAAACAAGGCAAGGAGATACTGGGATTTTGGATGTAGATCCTTAAGGAAAATAATAACCATGCAGAATATTGTAGTCATAAAGTAGCAGAAAATATTTAAAGAACTTAACCAACAAGATAATGGAGAAAAGATATTCTGCCAGTCGGGGTGAGTGCAATTAGAAATACAGACAACAGGCAAGAGGAGGCTGCAATTTAGTGGAGAAAACTGGCAAAAGAACCAATGTATTGAGGCAAACAATTAGAGAGGGAAAGATAATAGAATGGGAAGAGGCCAAGAATTTATTTGGACTGCAGGATAGAGATTGCCTTCCCTATTAAGGACTGATATCAGAGTATAGGCAAAGACAAAGAAATAGGGGGATGCTTAGTGAAAGACCGGTACCGGTAGAGTTTTTAAGTAGAATCTAGAACAGAAACTGCTGTTAAAAAAAGGAATAATTAGTACAGAATGCAAAATATTGCATAATAACTATACAAATCAATAAGAGGAGGTTAAAAAGGAGTGAGAAGAGAGACTGGATAAGCAATTCACAAAGAAACAATGGGAGGATATGGGTATGTCTCCCAAATATGCAACAAAGTCTAGCAGATTTAGGTTTTTTGCTTGGAAGTGTTTACATAGGTATTTTTATACCCCAAGCAGATGCCAACGAAATTTTCCTTAGGTAGATAGCAAATGTTAGTGCTGTGATGGGGAAGAAAGAGGTAATATATATTTTGGGAGTGTAATAAGTTGGCAGACTTTAAAGATTCCCTGTAGACTGCTCTGACAAAGATACTGAGTGAGCAAATTGGTGTAACTGAGGAAATAATTTTTTTGAGCAATGATACAGAATCGGAATTGCCAAGACATACTAAAGCCTCACTGAGTGTAATTATAGTGGCTTCCAAAAAAGCACTTACTAGAAAATGGAAATCAAAGTCTAAACCAACTTTACTAGAAGCAGTGAATATAGCAATGGAGATAAAATAACTGGAATTATGATCTTTAGAAAAGGGTAGGAGCAAATGATATAGGAAAAATGGGAATTTTGGAAACAATACATGCAGAAGAAGAACAAGGTTTAAAAGAAGGCAGGATTTGAATGAGCTATGTAATTTTTGACTGACAATGACTGGACAGATTATAAGTGATGCATAATGTTTGCAACTACAATTATGTCAATATGGCTTGTGATGTATAATGTTTGCAACTAAAATTATGTCAGTATTTTTTTATATAAATATATGATCGTCTATGTCATATGTAATAATTTAATAAAGATATTTCTTGTTTAAAAAAAAACGAAACTAAAGTTATGTACTTCAGGTAAGTGGGTCCATCTTTTTCAGCATAACCACTCAACTTTTCTAATCCTTCTTGTGGCCTTGGTATAGAAGTCACAAGTTTTATCATATGCTCTTCTTTGCATGGTATAAATGGGATATGAAGAGGTCTTTATGGAGAACATTATGAAAAAAAAACTTGAGGAGCTAGAAGACTGAGATAGTTTCAGATGCTGTGGTATTATTATTCCCTTTATTCTTGAGGATGGGAGTATTTCTGGTCTACTGGACAAGGTGGAGTATAGAAATAATGGCTGGGTATTTCTTAAAGAATGGCAGCCTAAAGCGTGGAGTAACATGAATTTCAGGAATATACTTGTAAAGGGAATATAGGACTCTGATATTCCCCACCCAACAAACTCAACACATTCATGATGTGTGATGGTGTAATTCTTAAATTTTAAATTAAAAACAACAGATATTGCAAACTGCTTGGAAATTAGGACCAGGTCAGGATAATTATTTGATAATGATCAGCTCCATGAGGGTTCTTCAGTGATCTGAGGGCCTTTCCCCAACTTTAGTGATTCCTTTAATAGACAAGTGTAAAATGCATGCTACTATATCCAGTTTGGTTGAGGCTGAAGTATGTCATGCAGGGAGAGCAAACTAATACAGAAGATATTTTTGAGTGCCCACTGAAGAGATAGTCGCACTGAATCCTTCTCTAATGCTGTCAAGTGGTAAGATGACTAGAAAAGAGCAAAACTGTGAAAAATGCAAAGGGGCCTAAAGGTGCAGAGTGAATGAGAATTTTTTACACGTGTTTCTATTTCTTATACTGGTTGGAGGTATGCATAATGGACCCTGTACCTAGGGCAATGAGATGAAGGATGAAAAATTGGACTTTGGAAATATATTTCTAAAGACTGCATATTCACAAGTTTATTAGTTTTGATATTTGGTATAATTTTTGTCAAGCTAAAATGGATAGCCCCAAAACAGAGACCTCTACGCATCAAGTAAGTGTTGAGGAGGAGAAATTTTTAGTTAAGAAATACTTATCTAGTGTAGTAAAAGAGAAAAAAAATAGTTCCTGGTCAGAGATTTAAATCCACTTCTGTTTGTGTAAAACAGGAAACATAAGTAAAGGAAGACTGTAGACATCAGTTATCTGTCAGTAAGAAAAAAATATAACTGAAGATAAATTTTGTTCTCAGATACATTTTGAAGAGGGAGAATACTAAGAAGAAGAAAGAGGACTCGTATGAATCAGGTTTATAAAGTCAAAGGTTTTCAGAGAACAAATACGGTAATGATAACAACTGACACTAAAGTATGAGTGGTGCTCTTCCTTTCTTAGGAGAAAACTTAGACACTGAAACTGCACTACCTGTGCTGGTAGGACTGGATGCAGTGTCTCACTTTTATGACAGTTCGCCCCTGAGGAAATTTCAGAGTCAACTGACCTCCAAGTATGCTAGATAAACTTTAATAAGTCACAATGGGAAGATGACATTTTGAGCTGAGTGATAGAATATATAGCAGTAGTTGCTGGGGAAGAAGCTAGGCAAAATGTTCCCACTTCGTACACATAACTTATTGTACGGAGTATGTAAGGGCAGGGGGGAGTAGTATTTCAAAGATTTGTGCCCAAACCTCTTAGAAACCTGGTGATTAGGTTAGCACAAAGTCACATCCTGGGAAGATACTTAGCAATGGATAAGATTAAAGCATATATCCTTGCAAGGTTTTACTGGCTAGGAATAATAAAAAGTTGCAAACTTCTGTGTTGGATGCCTCGAATGCCAGAAGACAGCCTCTCTCTCAGGCTTCAAAAATCTTTTGATTCTGAGGTCCGTTATAGAGGTTGGACTATAAGTGAAATCTGGCAGTGGGTTTCAGAACATTTTGGTTATTTTGGACTATATGTAACTAAGTACCTTGTGGCTATTTTCCTATGTAAGACCAATATTAGATCTATAGCTAGGCAGTTAGTGTTATTATTTTGCTGAGTAGAGATACAGAATGAGACGGGATACTTAATTACTGACCAGAAGACGGAGTCAGAGTTTTAAGGTCAAGTATATAAAAACTCACTGTACCATTCCCAGGTAGTTGGGTTAGTGGAACATTAAAATGCATGCTGAGAAAAGTTGAGGAAGATGTTAAAAATGGGAATGGTTAATATCATATTTCTTGTTTTCCATTACAGAAATACCACAAATATCAATAGGGTTCATTTCTGTTGATCTGTTGTTATATGACAGATATTCTTCTGACTGTTAGACATTATTAGACAAAGTTAATGAGAATAGAGAACTACAAACAAACTCCAGTGGAAGCCGCGAGTCCCAATAAAGGCAATCTCTAACCAACAAAGCACAGGAGCCCAAATTAATATTCCAAAGGTTTATTAAACAGAAAACAGATAGTAGATTTTCTGTGGAATAAATCTATCTGTTCTCTGTGGAATAATCTACTAGCTGTTTTCTGTGGAATAAACCTTTGGAATATTAATTTGGGCTCCTGTGCTTTGTTGGTTAGAGATTGGAATATTAATTTGGGCTCCCGTGCTTTGTTGGTTAGAGATTGGAATATTAATTTGGGCTCCCGTGCTTTGTTGGTTAGAGATTGCCTTTATTGGGGCTCACTGCTTCCACTGGAGTTTGTTTGTAAACAAAAATTACACCAAGGCGAGGAGCGGCTACCTTCAGATTTAATAAGTAGTTAGCTCTTTTGTCTTGACAAATATCAAAACTTCCTCAGACAAAAGGTTTTGTCTGAGGAAGTTTTTATATTTGTCAAGACGAAAGCGCTAACTACTTATTAAATCTGAAGGTACCTGCTCCTCGCCTTGATGTAATTTTTGTTTTTAAAGTGTTTGTCTTTCAGCAGTGTACAAAGTTTATTTGTTTGTAGTTTTGTGGATTTTTTTCTCCGTTTGTTCCTGTTTTTGGAGAATAGAAAACTCCAGTTAAAGTGTTGTGGAACACTACAGGACCTTACAATATAGGCTGTAAGTGGTAATGTCCATTATATAGGAATACATGAAAAGACCACAGGCTACCAAAAAGGAGGGAGGGGGGTAATTAACATCATAGCGCTCAACCTCTTAGTGCAAGAAATCTGGACAAAGCCTGACAAAATGGGGGGGGGTGGCAAAAATAGGGACATATTTTAAATATTGCTCTTATAAACTTAGAAATTTGCTAGAGTAACATGGTTTGTTTTAACATATATTTTCTGAAGGATTTGAAGTCTGAAACTCAAATGTATGTCATTATTTAGTGACTTCAGTCTTCAGATCATCCCAGTGACTTGCCAGAAAAAAACACAAATTTTATGAGGAACAGACCAAAAATATGAGACAAAAATCTGGACATTCTGCAAAATCTGAACAATTGAGAGGTATAATTAACAGAAATGAAAGGGCCACAGAATTCAGTGCTGGGGACCTGGTGTTAATTTTTGTCCCATCCATAGAAACAGATTATTGGCTAAATATTAGAGTCCATTTCAAATAGTAGAAATATTAAATTTCAACTACAGGGTTAAACATACTGGTAAGAGAAGACCAAAACCAATATACTGTATTGAGATCCTGAAAACATGTAAAGAAGAATAAACCCCTGTAGTTAATTTAGTAGCATAGACTAGTAGATCTGGTGAGAAATGAAAACAGACCTCTACAATTGCACTTTAGTTGAATGACACAAAACCTAAATCACAGAAACCAGAGATAAGGCTGTTCATTTTAAGAAATAAACAAGAGATAAGGCTGTTCATTTTAAGTTTTTACAACAACCTGACAGAACAGGCTTAAGTAAGCCCATGCTGAGATTAGCCCGGGGAAAGAGGTTAACTTAAAACCTTACAGAACACTAGACTTACAGGAAAAGGCTGCGGAAAGAAGTGCAAACAGTACTTAAAGTGGAGGTGGTAGAGCAGTCAGAAACGTGAATGGAGCAACCCCATAACGTTAGCCCCAAAGCCTGACAGAAGGATTGGGTTCTGTAACCATTTTGAAAATGAACAGTTACCTAATGCTTAAGGTTGATGATCTAATAGAAAGGTTGGGGAAGGAAACATCACTGATCACATTAGATATAACAAAGAGATACTACTGCCATATCCTTCTAATGGCTAAGGTCAAAGAAAAGACAAATTTTTCCAAAATCAGTAGTCATATTCCAGGATATTGTCCTTCCTTTCAGGTTACATGATGCCCCTGCAACCTTTCAGAGACTTACAGAGTCCTAAAACACTCTTGTCAAATATGCCACCACTTGCTCAGTGAATGTAATAAAAAACCCAGCAGATACACACTCATATACATATATAATGTGTGTGTGTGTGTGTATGTGTGTGTGTGTGTGCACGCGCACATCTATGTGTGATCGATATTTTTATATATATGGGTGTATGTTGCTTCATCAAAAAAGTGACATATCGAGCTATCAACCAACACAAATGCTCAAAAGCAAAAAAAATAAAATAACCTAAATTCCTCTTCTTTTTATACCAACTCTGAGATTGGAGCTTCAGTGGGGAAAGGTCAAATTCCCTTATCCCCACTGCACTGTGATCTTGCACAGAACTAAAAAACAGCATGTGCAATAAGTTGATTTTCGACCACACAAGCTGGATTTTATTTCATTCGAGAAAAAAAGTTACATTTACATACACATATATGTGTGTGTGTGTGTGTGTGTGTGTGTGTGTGTGTGTGTGTGTGTGTGTGTGTGTGTATGTATATACATATATGTCTGGCATGAAAACATTATATATCTTGTACTCGGTTTACTATCAGAATTGTGAACAGAAATGCTCGGCAGATGGAAAACTCGAAACATGGATATTCGAAATTCCGTGTTGCTGAACATCTCCATGTTCAAAAGTTCATATCAGTGAATGCACTGTGCATTCACTGATATGAGCTCAAAGCAATGTACAAAGATTGCGGTACAGTCTGGTTTGGGAAATTCATCCCTTTCCTCACTGTAGTGTGATCTCTGAGTTAAAATATATAGTTAGCAGAGGGTGGGGTGGGGTGGGGGGCTTGCCTCCCCTGTGAAAAAGTGATGTGAGGCATAGGTGTTTCACTTACCTGAGCTCCTGTATGGACATCATGTGATCTGTTCACCGATCATGTTGAATCTGCTGAATTCGTTCAGCTGATTCGATATTGTGCCATGTTATAGATTTTGACTTTCATTTTTTACCGTCGGTGTTTTGAACAGAATTTATTTTTCTGTTCGCAGTTTTGATAGTAAACCCTTGTACTCTAGGTTTAGAGAATGAGTTTCTTTGCCAAGAGCTATGAGCTGAGTCCCATAATCCTAGACTAAACATTATTTCATGTATCCTTCAGATCAGACATCATGCATTCCAGTTATCCACTTTTTCTCTTTTTGTAATCTAAAAAGTGTCTATTATTAACTTCAGTGGTCCATGTTAATTATATAAGTTTCTATTAACTAGCTCTGGAATTCAGAAGTGTTGTGGTAGGCAATTGTGCATGATGAATGGCCATATGTAGAGGATGTGCAATACTTAAGATACAATAAGCAAGCACTGGAGAGGCCGAATAACATAGCTGCTAATATTGTATGCTAATGGTGGCATAGTATCATTATTAAAATGAGTATCTCCCTGTCTGCAGATGACAAAAACTATATGAAGCAGGGATTCAGAAATTTATGAAGTCAGTGATGTGAAACATCCCTGCCAGTGAGTTTGACCACAGTGAAATCCTGGTGCAGGGGTCTAGCAGAACTATAAGGATAGCCTGTTTTAAGCAAACATGTATATGCAACAGGCCCTTATTGCCACTAGCATCCATGATGGTGTGCATCATCACCCTCAGAGGCACTGTGTCATCTGACTGCCTTTAAAATGTAATGGTATGATACGATGCAAGAGCTGGTAAGCATGTGTTGGAATCATCTGCAGACCCATGGAAGTCATAGAGTACCTATCCCAAATGGACACTAAGGTATTTGTGGCTTTACAAAGACTAGCTAGCTACAGGGAACTTCCAGTGACCAACAAGGACACAATGAGGGTAACCCAAGCATCTGCCTCAAGAATACTAAATCAATTCCTCAATGCCATGCTGCAGCATGAGGGGAGGATATGTAGTTCCCTTTGTACCACAGAAGAGACATCCAAGCCATACAGGATTTCTGTGATATAGTTATTTCCCTGAGTTGCTGACAACCATAGATTGTACCTATATTGAAATAATGGCCCCACCTGGTGAACTGGGAAGAAGGTATGTGAACCGTAAAAGTTAGCACTCTATCAGTAAACTGCCATATGGTCCATAATGTACAGGATATTGTCTACAATGTCTCTGCAGGCCACCCAAGCAGGGCTATGACTTCCGTAGCACACATGTGATTTGTATCAGTGGTTTATGAAAGGGTCTTTCCCCAAGACCATCTTATTTGTGGTACTGGATATGCCTTGCAATATTGGTTGATGATACTTATCAGAAATCTACAGACCACGACAGACAGAGGATTTAACTATGCCCTGTCATAAATTTAGATCATTCTGGAGCATGTGAATGGGCTGTTAAAGGAACACTTTCACTGCTAGAGTGCATCTGGTGGTATTGGCCAGTAGTACGACCCCTGGCACGTGTTAAGATATTCTCAGTATGTCTAATGTTACACAACATAATATTGATGAAGCAGTTGCAGCAGGGAGGCTGCATGTAGGAGGAACACCACCCAGCACACCAGGCAGTGGACGGTGAGCCAGATGAGGAGTCAGTGGAGGACCAAGCAACAAGGGATGACCATGCCAGACAGGGATGTGTATGGTATGACATGGGTTTGGCCAAGAGGCAGTAGCTGGCACATAGCTTTGGGCCATAGTGAGGCATATACATTACAGTAAATCTGATGCATACAAACTCACAACCAGACATTGCTTACTTATGCATGGCAAGTGGGAATGTACAAAGGGAAGAGCACAATTATCATCATTTGCACAGGTGATGAGGACACAGTTGTGCAGTGTCTTCCACAGGGAAATGTAAGATAGCCACAGAAAATGAAAATTAATGTTTTGCAGTGTATCTGAAGTGAGAATAGAGTGGGCTATAGAAAAAAATGCCCTGGGAAGGGCCACTCTCACTGGGCATGTGTGTGTGAGTTGAACTGAGGACTAAATTGTTTTGTGTGAGGATGTGCAGGGACACAGGTTCAGCAGATATCGTGGCTATGTGGCTCAGTCTTACAGACAGGTCCAGGGTACCCAGGTAAGATATGCGGGCATCACATACACACCTCTGTCCTTGGGAGTTGCCTTTCAGTGTCATAGGTAATAACAAGGCCTTGGCTAGAGATAGGTGTGCTACTTGAGCATGAGTAATGCCCACTACCAGACAAGACAGTGACACAAGCACCATGCCACTAGGGATTCCCCTCTCCTACCAGTATGCACCTCAACACTTGATGTTTCTGTGGAAGTGGTAGCATTATATGACCGTAACCTGGACCTCCCATGTCCATGACAGCCACCTGCATTAGACCCAGAGATGGCTTGTATATGTGATGCATGCCTGCCATACATCACATGAGCAAGGGTGGGCTTGAATGGGGCATATCAATAATGTTACACATACAGGATGGAGCACTCATGTAACTCATCATGCATACTCTACAATGAACAGATCATCTCTGCAAATCTTGGCGAATGTGGATTGCTATAGTTTTGCCAGTGACAATGGGTGTGGAACTGCGTGTGTTTTACTGCTTTAGCCGATGATTGCATAATAGTGCCTGTTGATGTATCTGTAATGTACTGCTTGTCTTCTTTTAACTGCAACAGACATTGATTTCCAGCTGTCAGTAGTAGAAGGAGGCCAGTGACTGTGGCTCAAATTGGGAAGTTGGTAGCTTTTAGCTGCATGCTTTTTGTCATTTAAGCAACGGGTACTTTGTACTTGCGTTTATATGACTTCTAAAAAAGGGTGTCCACAGAGTATGATGTCCAACTGCAGTTGGAAACCTTTTGTTTATGGAGGTTTAGCATCCATTACTGCAGAATGTGGTATGCATTTGTCTCCATCTGATGAAGTTCTTCAAAACGAAAATGCAGTGTGTGTTGAATTGCGTTAATGTGATGCATTTTACTGGTGGACTGAAGAGTCGCTTTATGTATTTTCCCTTTTGATGGACTGAAAAGTCATTCATTAAAGTATAATGTGCTGTTAAGGATTTGTGCCTTCTTCAATCTGTTCTGGTTTTAGTACTGTTTGGTTGGTTTTCGGAACAGTGATTCTTTTTTGTTTTTGTTGTGTATCTATTGTTTCCCATCCACTCTTCAAGGTTTCTCTTTACGAGTGCTAGTGAGTGGCTCTGTATAATGTAATTAGGGATGTTGTTCCAAAGCATGGGGAGTTTCTGTGACAGGAATCTGTCCCTCCAGCATGTTTTAGTTATTGTTGTGGCAAGGTTTAGCTCACTACAGCATGTGGCTCACTGTGACATGGATTCCCATAGGTGGAGCATATCCATTAAGCCTGAGTTGGACATGGCTTTGTAGGCCAGCAGAGATTGTCTCTTAGTAAACGAGATGCCACTGAGTAAAGCAGGAGTTGATTCAGTCTGGCTGCGTAGGACATATGTTTGAGGCCAGTGATCCTCTTGGCGAGGTACATTCGTGGTCCTTCCAGCTGTTGGACGTGTCTTTTGAAATACATCGCAAATGGGTTATTATACTTTATGATGGGACTGATGAGTGGCGAGTAAAGGGGCACTATAACCTCATTATGTCTAGATGCAGACCCTTTAGTAATCAGATGGCCTACATAGAAGGATGTCCTAACTACTTTGGAGATATGATTGTCAAAGGAGAGATCACTATCTACCTTAGTCCCCAGATCCCGTATTACCTCGTCTGTATTAAGGTGGCTGCCACTTATAGGTTAATATGTGGGTGTTTAGTTTTTCCCAAATGGAATGACCATGCAGTTTGTGGCACTTAGCTGGAGGCCATGACTTTGACACCCTGTGTCGGTCTCTGTGAGGCACTTTGAAGGATGTATGTGTCAACTGGACTGTCAATTATGTCTCCCAGTTTGCAGTCATTGCCAAACATGGTTTGCCGTAGTCCACTTGTGTTTGCCTGTACCTCTGAGAAGTATATGCCAAACAGTAGGGGTTCCAGGACTGAGTCCTGTGGGACACCAATTGTGACTCGTTAAGAGTTGGACCTGGAGGCTGCTAGTCTTACCATGTGGGTTCTGTGTGTAAGCCTGTTGGCAACCCATCCTGTGATGTATGTGTTTATGTACAGGTTAGTGAGTTTATCGATAATACCCAAGTGGGGAATGGTGTCTGAAGCCTCCGCGGGGTCCAGGTAGTATGTGTGAACCACCTCTTCCCTCATCTAACACAATCGCACCTATCAGCAGGTGTGCCAACACTGCACCGACCTCATTAGATGGGCAAAACAGCATGCAAACGCAATTGCCAGGGAACAAGCTACAACAGGTGGGGGGGCCACTCACCCAGCCCCCACTCACACGTACTGAGGAGCTACTGGCCAACCTGGGGACACCTGCAGAACTCCATCCACAAGCTTTAGCTGGTGTTGTGGAGGTGGGTGTCTCACAACCACTGATCCAGGAGTTGCCTGGTAAGTCACTACTGCACATATAACACAACTATATTTAATATAGTTACATGTTACTGTACAATATTTAATGTAACGCCATATGCAAGGCATGTATGCACACATGCCACATACGGTAGTTTGCTACTCTATGTATGCACAGATGTGCATACTCCATAGTATAGTCTATTGTACTGGCTTATGTGCTAACATGCAAATTGCACCCTGTAGCTATCACACAGGTGTGGATAATGATCTTACTGCTGTGACACTCCTATTTAGATACCTCTGGCATTTCACAGTGAGAGCAGCCTGTTGCTGGTGAGATTGTCATTATTTATCAGGCTTGATAATGCACAGGTCATATTAATTGCATGCTATTTGCCATGTGGCCATTTAACAGACGTACACATAATGTATGGTGGTCCTGTTAATATACACAGGTCAGACCTGCAATGCATCACAGTGGTTACCTATGTGAAATAATTGAAGACTATATGAAACACCTACACTAAACCTTAAAAACTGTCATTGCCAGATGTGTGGACAGCTGTAAATACAATGGTGGAGGTGTGGTTTACTGTAGGGACATGTACTACAGATCAGCATTACACGTGGGGAATACAAACAGTACTATACAGAGAACATATATGTGCACACACTCTAAATGTTTTGGAGCTGGAGTATGACCAGCCCACAGGATTCACCCTTGTGGATTATACCCTTGCTATGAATGTCACACAATGTCATGTGCTGACATGTCCATGACATTTTGTGGGTTGACTGCAACACTGGTTAACTATCATGCAAAACATGATATCTCACATCCCAAACATACCACCCTTTGTCTGCCTAACCCCGTCCTCAGTGGAGCATATGACATCTACGGGCGTATGTCATATGGGACAACACTGACATATGAAATAGATGCCCATCACAACCATTGGGCAAAACATGTTAACACATGGCCATGGAGGATGGCCAGAGACATGAAGCAACACACACAGTAGAAGGGATGTACATGTGTGTACACCCTGTTGTACATTGGCTTGACACAATACAACTATGGCCTTTGTGTAATGGTGATATTGCAGATGTGACACACTAAACATCATACAGGTCTGTGCACAGCTTGTGTAGGCATGACATCAAACCACCACATAACAAGTCTTGAACATCTTGATTGTGTCACGATATTAAAGCTTTCACCTATACAGTATCCAAATACATACATGTGTTGCACAACATACACATACAACCACATCAGGCCACAGATACAATACATTCACCTTGCTGGTGTCGGACATCACTGTCATGGTTGCTCCTCATGTGTGTGAGGTGCACAGATGGCATGCGGGACATGGAGTACTGCTACATTAGCCATGTCTGGGAATAGTTGCCAGGCATCAGCAATATGGTTGCAGATGTGCAGGGGTGTCATCTGTATACCCTTCAGTGACCTGTGTCACACATTCCACATGTCTAAGCTGAATGCCTCTGGCATATCACATGCATGTTTCATGCCGTTGTGTGCCATATCATGTGTCTGTCTGTGTCTGTCTGTATACACCTCAGTGACATGGGTCACATTCTACATTAGATATGTATTATATCTGAACACAGTCATGGCTATGAATTGTGTCTGTAACTCACAATGTATAGAAATAGTGAAACCACAAGATGCCCTGCAATGGCTATGCACATAAGCTCATTGTGCAGTATGTCACTGTATATCTGTAGGGCAGACTGACAACACTGCGCCAGCTGAAGGTCCATGTTAGTATATCACGTCCCTGCATTGGAACACCTTTACCTCACTGTATATTTGAAAGGACACCATTTGTGTTAAACATGTATGCATGTCATTCAACACTTCAGCAGCAGACATGTCATACTACATGTGATTGGTAAGGTCATATGCCACACATCAGGCTGGTGTACTGTTAACCTGTGTTGGTCTGTGGCACCATTGCAAAGTAGGGACAGCCATGTCAAACGTGTGTACAGCCACATGCACATTGTCTGTAGACTCAGCTCAGGGGTAAGCAGAATAATGTTGATCAGACATGCACTGCTTCGGGGGAGAAATGCAAGTTAGTGGTCAGGCAAACATAGTCACTCAACATACCCTTCTGCTCATGTCCTCCTCACACATAGGGGCAGTGGCCAACACAAAGCATCAGTGGCAGATGTACACAGGTCAGCGATGGTCTGTTAAAATGTGGAGTATGTTGCACAAAACATGGCAGTGTGGTGCAACGGTGCATAGTGCATGCATTGTGTTGCAGGTGTGGGGCATAACCTACTAACACAAATGGTGCAACACAGGGATGTATGCTAACTACTACTATAATTGTGTAAGGTGCATGCCTTCTGCTATAACACATGCATGCTGTTGTGTGCATCTCAGGGATGTATGATAAGTACCACTATAATTGTCTAAGCTGAATGCCTCTGCTATATCACATGTATGTTGCATGCCGTTGGGTGCCATATCATGTGTCTGTCTGTGTCTGTGTGTGTGTCTGTCTCTGTGTGTCGATACTGTGATGTATAACTTTTAATGTACAGTTCTTGTCTGCTCCTCACAGGTGTTGATGTAGGTGCATTGACCTCCTGCAGTCCACCTGATGTTAGTGTCCCCACTGACTCTAGCAGTGATAATGAAAGTATGATTGAGGCACAGGCAGGGTTGTCAGGGGTGGAATCTGTGCCATTGGTTGCCATTCCGCCTGTACCCCCCTCATCCCAGCTCCCAGTTCTCATGCCTGCACATACCCCATCACCAGTGGCCATAGTGGAAGGACAGTTGGCAGGTGGTAGCATGGAACAGAAATGTGTGGAGACTATGGAAGTTGTACCTGCACACCATGATCCCAGCCAGCTGACTGGTGATGTCCCACACAGGCATGTGCCCAGGGCTGCTCATCGGAGGTCTTCTGGCCAACATGCCCCTGCAAGACATAGCACATCAGCTGGTGTCCCCAGACGCATGTTTCAGGCTGTAATGGAGGCACAGGCATGTGTTGAATGGCACAACAGAGAAGGTCTGAGGCTTCAGAGGGCTGACTGACAACATCCAGGCAATTGTAAATGCTCACCATCATCTTGCAGATGTTTTGGTTAGACGAGTGGGTGACATGGTGGGAGTCCTTGACCGTGGCATGTCAATCCTTGAGTGTGGAATGTCTATGCTAGAACATCTGGTGGGGGTGAGGTGTCGGGCACATGGACATAGGCCAGCTACATCCCCTGTTGAAGGTCTGCGTGAACATGCTACTTCACATGCCTGCTCCCATAGTGGCGGTAGCAGCAACAGTGCAGCTGGTGCTGTGCTGTCCACACCAGGACACAGCAGGCCATGTGCACGTAGTCCTGGATGGTCCCAATAGGGATACGGTTCCAGTGGACATGTGTCAACAGACAGTACCCAATCTGGACCTCTGCCTGGTAATGGCCATGCAACCCCTGGCAGGCGCAGGTCACATGGCCGTGACTGGACACCGTGAACTGTAAAACCTGCCCTGCACAATCTGCAGCTGTCAATAATACCCCTGTGCCCCTGTGTAGGCCAGCCACATGCCAGACCTGTGTGCATACATATACACACACACCAGAAACAAATGTAGGGCACCTCAACACACACACATGCATAACATCCACACATGCCCAATGAGATAAAAGGCCCTAACCCACACACATGATGTCATCCAGTGGTGCAGCCTACACCTCTGGCAAACATCATCCTGTGTATATGATGATGCCTGTGCCGCATCCCTGTCATCCACACCATCGGTGCAGGGACATGCTCATATGGTCTGATGCACAGGGTGAACATACTAGGAAGACAATTGTAGATTACTATTGTTGAGTAGTGTTGACAGGCAGCAGATATACCATGTACTATAGTTTTAGAATGCATTTTGTACTTTTGACAGTATGTATCATGTGTAACAACAGTAACTGCATGTTGATCTTGATGTTCTGCCTTCTTTTTTCAGGTGTAATTGCATGTGCCGGGGGATGTCAGTGTTTTCAGTTAGTGTCCCATATGTAAATGTAGACTACTCACAGGTCTGTATGACAATACCTGCATGCACTTTGTAGCTTCCACATCACAGTTATAATCCCTCAAGTGTCAAACATGTTTACTGATCTAATGATCCAAGAGCATGATAGCTGTGTAGTAAGCTACTGTGGCCAGAGCCGTCACATCCATAGTGGGTGACATCACAAGTATAGTTACCTGGAGTGGGGAGGAGGTAAAAGAGTGGTTTTTCAGAAGACAAGGGTAAAGGCCAGTGGAAAATGTGGTTTCTCACTGGGAAGCAGTAATACCCGCTCTCATGACAGGATGCAAACACACATACACACCCACACACTCAACACAGTAACACACCCACATAGTCAGGGATTCACAGACACAGTAACACACACTCTGACACACACACACACACACACACACACACACACACACACACACACACACACACACACACACACACACTTGCCAGTGTTGGGATGAGAACCCCTGCCTCTGTGCAAATCATCATTATAGTATTACACAATTACAAGACGCGCCAGAGAGATTGCACATGTACAGGCAGTCAGAATGGCTTAAGATCAAGGACATCAACAGGGATACTAGATTGCGATGGGTGTATGTAGGGAGGGGGGGTTCATCAGTAGGCTATGGAACAACAAGCCTCACCCCAGGGCTTACACATTTACAGGCGGTTAGAATGCCCTTCTAAGATTGATGACATCAACAGGGATACTAGATTGCATTGAGTGGATGGGAGGAGGGTGTCTTATCATTTCACTATAGTAAAGCACAGCCTCACTCCAGAGACCAGACAGCCATACATACACACACACACACATACACACACACACTGTGGCATTCACAAAGATATACACCCATGTCACACAGATACAGACATGTGACATGTGTGAGATTCAAACCCCTGCCTATGTCTTGCTTTCTGCACTTCACTCTGTACAGATGTCTACAACAGTCTACAGGAGAGTGACATACATTTGGGATGTATTCCCCACCATACGTGACATATATGGACACACACACACACACACACACACACACACACACACACACACACACACACACACACATGCCAGTACTGTGAATCAAACAACTGCCTATCTCATGATAGGTATTACAGAGTTACGGCACTATCACATGTGCTACAAAGCGTACTGACTCTTTTCTTTGCCAACTGTGCTGATATATGCACAGTATATGCACAGGGGAGGTGTTACTGTTACAGGTGTCAAGAGGTTTGCCTTCAGTGTCACCCTTACTGCATTCTACATTGTGTGTCTTCCCCTTCAAATAACAAAATTATAGCTTAGCAGTTACACAGGTTATTGTAGGAATGGTTGTAACACACCTGTGAACTGTCCTCAGTAATCATTCATCTGCAAAGTAGCCCCACCACTTAGTAGTTATGTCCAAACATCTGTCCATAATTAAAGTACATTATAACAATAATATCTTCCGCTCGGGGTTAATGCTCCATTGTAGATAGCAATAATAAAATAAGTTAAGAAGGTACACAGGAGCAAAGCAATGAAGGAGTATAAAAAACTGTATCCCATACACAGATCCACTCGCTGAAACAAGTAGTCCAAAACTCTCGAATAAGGAATTGTAGATAAATTTATTTTTGCATTGCAGGTTAGCGCTTTCGCTTTTGAGCTTCTTCAGACCTTATACAATGGATTAACTAAAAGGCAACTTTATATACACAAAAAGGCGCCAAATTCAAAACATAAAATACTACTATCTCATTATTTATGCATATTAAATTGCATAGATGTTAACTAACTATGGTTAAAATTTCTAATAACAAAAACCAATACTTTAATTAATTAAAAATGGCAATAGAAATATAAATGCTTAATACATTGTATTTATAAGCATAATAAAATACAGGAATTAATATACGTGTGTGTACATAAAAAATGTATATCATAAAAATACATATATGAGTAACATGAAAAACACACACAATAGTTTCTCTGCAAATAATATAAACAGATAATATACTTTGTATTCCACAGAGAAACACCATGGAAACATATCATTTAAAATACTTTGTATTTAACAAAGAAATATGCCAGAAACACATCATTGAAATATAAACCATTATTTATTGTGTTTCAGACTTCTCAATTTTAATAATGGTTTCAGAGGAACCTTGCCATTGAGTCCTGGTGGCATGTCAGATCTAAGTTTGATAATCCATTGTGTCTCTCTAGCTTCTGTATAGTTATCAATGTGTTATTAGAAATTTTAACCATAGTTAGTTAACATCTATGCAATTTAATATGCATAACTAATGAGATAGGCGTGTTTTATGTTTTGAATTTGGCGCCTTTTTGTGTATATAAAGTTGCCTTTTAGTTAATCCATTGTATAAGGTCTGAAGAAGCTCAAAAGCGAAAGCGCTAACCTGCAATGCAAAAATAAATTTATCTACAATTCCTTATTCGAGAGTTTTGGACTACTTGTTTCAGCGAGTGGATCTGTGTATGGGATACAGTTTTTTATACTCCTTCATTGCTTTGCTCCTGTGTACCTTCTTAACTCATAATTAAAGTACAGCTTACTGTCCTCACTAATCATTCATCTGCAAAGTAGCCCCACCACTTAGTAGTTATGTCCAAACATCTGTCCATAATTAAAGTACAGTTTACTGTACTTTGAGCATATCACCATATACAATTGGCAATGTTGAGGCTGCATTTCAACTGCATGATGTACTAAGACAACAGTCACCTTCAAACATCAGACACTGCACACACATGGAATCTGAACACACATCACTACATGTACACATATGCAGTCTACATCAGTAAGTGGACTAGCAGGTCAAGGGGATACATTACACACCTTCCCCACACCATCTGTGAAACATAGCTGAGCATTACACCATAATGGATGTTGTATTCTTGTACTGGTAGGACACCCAACCACCTTCACTGAGTAGCTAAGTGTACATTTATGCCAACAGCACATATCAGCAAGACACACACACAGAGCAATATTCCATGTCATGGTCCCACAAACTGTTAGTTGACAGTTCCACTGTGAAGCCAGGGCACTGTAATGGTTAACAGTGAGCACATCATATTTGCCACACACACCTCATGATTGCTGGAAGAGTGCCAGCAATGTGCTGTGTTTGAGCTAGGCATTACACTTGTTCAAGCATGTGTGAGGTCTGTGGCTTATAAACATCTCCCCCCAGCACGTTCTGGCTATTGTGGTAATAAGGTTAATGTCCAGACAGCACACAGCATGCATGGCTTGCAGTTGTTGAAATGGGGTATATGTAGGAGCTGTGGGTCACACATGGCTGTACATGTCATGGACATATCACCTGTAACTACTCAGGAACATACAGAGCATAGCTGTATTTCCCTGAGTCTGTCAATACAGGCCATGTGTGTAGGTCCTATGATCCTGTTATTTGGGTATGTTTGTAGGCATTATATTTGGTGGACATGTCTAATGACATACATGCCACATGGGATTGTTGTATGATATGATAGGTGTCATGGGTGACCGTAAAGAGGGAATATTACCTCTGTCAACAGAGATATCAAACCTTATGTACCGTTAGCATTCAGCAGTCATGGACCTATCTTCCATGTGCATGTGTATAATAAATGTAGCCACCTGTATGTGCAAAGGACAACAACAGCTATGGTATTGTCATGTATGTTGTATGAGTGTGGGATGTACATAACCAGGGCAGGTACATCTAGGTCATATCCAACCATGAGGGTGTTGTTTACTGGTGTACAGCAACAGTCAACTGTGTTACTGCTGACAACATCCGAGGGACCCTGGTATGTGTACAGCTGACCTGGTTACAAACAGTGGTATTATTGCATTGCATAACACATTATGCAACTGTGTCAGTACATGGGTACTTTGCACAGTTGATGTAGGGCTAGGTACAGTCCACCAGTTGAAGGTTATTTGGTGTTGTACCATAATATTTCATACCACATTTATGGATGTGTGTTGGTAGTCTGAGGACATGGTGGTGGATGTACATGAGGCTACAACCTAGAATGCAGCTTTTGCCACTGTCACCTGTACCTGACTGATCTGTGATGAATTATGTTGGAGTAGTGGTCTTTACTTGTGAGTAGCCTTTATGAATATGTGGACACCACCACCTGGAGTGGTCCATACCAGTGTTATGACCCACATGTCTGGATCTGAGTTATATGGCGGTAGTGCTATTGTGCACTACAGAGACTTCAGCCAGGTGTTCCTCACTGCACACATCTCAGTATTCCCCATTGTAGGTTCTACATTGAGCAAATGGATTACAAAAGCCACACATCTAGTATTGGTTAGCATAAGCATCCAATGCAATTGTCTTGTAGGTGTCAGGGTGTTACTTCTGTGTTTAGGACATTTGCCTTGAAATGACACTGTGTGGGTAAATGCGACCTAAGTATTATCCACACTCCCTTGAATCATGGATGCATATGATCTGTGACAAAGGCTTGTCTTCTTTCAGTCATGTCATCCCGGAATGACAGACACTGGACAACCTCATAATTACAGCAGGACATTGGCTCATTGTTTTGCTCAAGCAGTTGCCACTCGTACCATGACATCACTGTGAGTGGCAGTATTGTGCTTGGTATCAAATGCTACATCTAAGGTGACGGACAACAGCAGATGTTGTGTAGATGACCAATGTCAGATATACTTAGTGGAGTGGTCCTGCTAATAATGACAACTACAAACACAGCCAGGTGATGTCATCTTGACACCTGCACCTTAGTACTATTAGACAACAGGGCTCACATATTATGCTTGCACATGCCACTGTTCCAAGTATAATGCCACTGTCCACAGCCTGATATCAATGTATGCCTTTCAGGGCAGCAATGTGTGTGACACATGCTGTACTTTGCATCCACCTGTGTGTCCCAGTTAACCAAATGTCTGTCACTTCCACACATGCACGATTGTGTATACTTCACATATATATGGCAGTACTTCATGTACATGTATGCATGTGTATCACACAGCACAGACACAGATATACCATTTATGGGTCACATACAAGTATCTGTTAGTAAACCTGTATGATGTGCATATATACTGACAGTTAAAATGTACATAGCTGTAAACCTGTGTGTTTACAATAGGAGTCCATTACAATGTGTTCTGTACATCTAAGTGTATGAGCATGCCCACTGTGGCCTTCTGTGGTTAGAATCAGAGTGCATCCCAAACAGCCCTGTGCTACTAAGTGTATGAGCATACCCACTGCCACCTTGTGTAATTTGAGTCAGTGCATCCAAACAAGCCCTTTGTTTCTAGGTGTATGAGCTTGCCCAGTATAACCTTGTGTAGTTGGAGTGAGAGTGCATCCCAAACGGCCCTGTGCTACTAAGTGCATGAGCATGCCCACTGTCACCTTATGTAATTGGAGTCAATGCATCCAAACAAGTCCTGTGATTCTGTGTATGAGCATGACCACTGTAACTCTGTATAGTGATAGCAGTTGTCCATTCCACAGATGGGCATACTCCAGTTCAGGGCTTGTTGTGCTACAACTATACCTCTTAGGCCTACCTGTGTCTTACCTGCAGATGATGTGTCTTGTTTGTGCATAAAGGTTGTAATGGACTCCTACTTTAAACACACAGGTTTACAGTTATGTACATCTTAACTGTCAGTATCCCTGTTGATGTCCTCAATCTTAGAAGGGCATTCTGACTGCCTTGAAGTGTGTAATTTCTGTGACGCATCTCATAACTGTGTAGTACTGTAATAGTGATCTGTAGATAGGCTGGAGTTCTGATCCCACCACTGGCAACTGTGTGTGTGTGTGTGTGTGTGTGTGTGTGTGTGTGTGTGTGTGTGTGTGTGTGTGTGTGTGTATTTGTGTCTGCATTCTGTCATGACAGTGGGTTTTGCTGCTTTCCAAAGAGAAACCACCTTTTGCACTGGCCTTTATCCTTGTCATCTGCTAAACCACCCTTTTCACCCCTCTCCACTGCAAGTAATCAGTCCTGTGATGTCACCCAGCTCAAAAGCAGAATCAGATTAAGTGTAATTGTATGGGTTCTGTGGCACATACCCCAACTGCATACCACTCTACTAGTTACCTTTACATAGGCAAGATTTGTAAGCACAATACTGGCAAGTGTGTGTGTGTTTGTGTGTGTTTGACTACCCTGTAGCCAGGCATACACATGTGTTATGTCTTTTAACATGCTGCACACCATGGTAGTCATCTGTGGTGAGTGGAGTCTACAAATTATTACAAAGTTAGGAATAGAAAATAATAGATAGTCAAGAATGACTACTGTTGGGTATGTTATTTTCCTGTGCCACTGTCGAGCAGTGACACAGACATGGTCCCTGGGGTGTATTTCCATACCCATCATTCCCCCACCCAAACTCCATAATCCCCAGGGTATATTTCCTTAGGCATCATTCCCACCCCAAACTCCACATACACAACAACCATCCCTTCTCTGGTGAACTGATTAAGATTTAAATGTTATAATACAAGAGTTGCCTCTGTTTTATGTACACGTCAATTTCTTTGAACCCTTCTGTGTCACAAAAGGTGTTCAGACATGTTTATGTATATGGCTATAGCTGTGTCTGTGTATATGCATATATATATATATATATATATATATATATATATATATTATATATATATATGTGTGTGTGTGTGTATGTATACACATCCCATAAGTGCATATATGTATTTAGTATTTATTTATAACGGTTGTACATATGTAAACTTGTCTGTGTTGTTTCACAGAGTACAGTACATTCAAGGGTACTGTACATATGTACACAAAGTGACTGTCCCATTTGTTTTCAGTACTGTGGAATACCTGTAGTAAAATGTGTATTCTAAAAACCATGAAACATGTATACAACCCAGATGGCTTAGTGGTAAGTCCACTGACTATGTGTTCATGGTCCAGGGTTCAAGACCTGCAAGGGTTGTTAATAATATAATTTAGGACTGAATAAGGCACGTTTGAGCAGGTGTAAATGTGTTTTCGCGACAGTAAGCAGCGGGTACACACGGTTAAAAGACATGTAAAACCCCAGTACACTTCAAATGCCCTTCTTTGGTAATCCTTCTGATGTCATTTATTATGACATACACCTTTGGGGAAGACGTACTTCAGTAATGTCTGTGGCGCGTACTATAACTGCGTACTGCTGTAGTGTAATAAACTAGTTAGGTAGGGGTTCAGATACCAGATATGACAGGTGTGTGTGTGTGCGTGTGTGTGTGTGTGTGTGTGTGTGTGTGTGTGTGTGTGTGTGTGTGCCTGCCTGAGAAGGGAACAATGCTGTACCTGCGTACTGCTGGAGTGTGATTTGGAACTGTGGTAGGGTTCCATCCACAACCATGGCAGTTATGTATGTTTTGTGTGTGTTTCAATGTCTGCGTAGGGAGCAATGCATTATATACATCAAACAGTTCAGGAAAGATAAGACACAAACGTAGTCCAAAGTCCAAAAACCAGCTCTTTATTTTCGGATCTGGTACCTCGGCCTTTCGCCTTCAAAGGATCACAAAAACTCTACATATTCTCACAGTATAAATATACATTTTCTTAATGATATAATTGGTTAATTGATTAACACAGCTTTCTGAGATAATCATTTAGAATAAATTCATACATTTAAAGGGACATTCATAGTTACATAAAGTAACATAAAAAATAACACTTTCAAGGATTTCAAGTTTAAATAACATTTCATTCCACTTAATAATATCCCTTTTGAAATATAGAAAAATACTTAAAAATATTCTGAGATATATTTTTAAGATATATTTTTAAAAAAATATGTTTTTTTAATATATTATTATTATACAAGATAGAAATAGTCAGTACCAACAAAAAATATTACTTCAATCATATTAAATAATAAATGCATTACTGCATAAATACATTACTAAAGACATTCTACAAATGATAAATAAATAATTCCATATCAAGGACACTATACTATATGAATATTGATTCATAGCAGCATTAAATACTTAGTTCCAAGTTTAATCCACCTGGTTTCAAAGTGTTATATTTAAGAATCATTTTTGTTTCCAATTCTAATAACTTTTGAATGAACATTTCTCCACCTTCAGAGTAAAATGGCTTACCCAGGATACAAAATTTTAAGCTATTAGAGCAACCACCATGATGTTCCAAAAAGTGTTTAGCCACAGGGCTAAATTCACTTTTATTTTTTATATCCCTTAAATGTTCAAGTATACGGACTCGAACCATTCTTTTAGTCTGTCCTATATACCATATATTATTGCATGAACATCCCAATATGTATACTACTCCCACTGACCTACAATTAAAGTGAAATCTAGGTGAAAATGATATCCCATTAATTTTACTCGGGTTTATAACCTTAGTACAGATGCTAATGTGACCACAGGGATGTGTGCCTACCGGAAGACCTAGATCCTCATCTCCTTTCACAAAATTAAAGTTCAATAATTCTTTTAAATTTTTCCCTCTCTTATAAGAGAATGTTATATGTTTCGGAAAAAGATGACCTATATTCTCATCATCAATAATGAGGTACCAATATTTTCTTATCAATTTTTCAACCTCACCCGACAGAGGAGAGAACTTGGTCACATAAAATAATTTTTCTTCTTCTTCCCCCATCCCATTAGTGTTATTCCTATAGCTATCATAATCATAGTTTATATTAGCAGAGCTTTTATCAGTTACCCGATATTCAATATCAGTAACCCCCAGAACTTTTATTTTAATCATCCTCAAATTGTCCATATTATAGCCTCTCTCACTCAGTCTTAATTCAACCTTATTTAACTCTTTATTTCTTTCACTTAAATTACTCGTATGGTCAGATATCCTTTTAAACTCTCCTAGAGGTAGTGAATGTATAAGATGTCCAGGGTGCATGCTGTCAGCATGAAGAAACATATTAACAGAAGTATTTTTCCTAAATGGCCTGTAACCAATGTTTCCTTCATTATGATATAATGTTATATCCAAAAAGTTTATCTCTTCCCTACTAAATTCAAAGGAAAAAGTCAACCCATGGTTATTCCCATTTATCATATCAAAAAATTCAAAAAATTCCACAATATCACCCCTACAAATTAAAAAGAGATTGTCAATATAACGCTTATAAGTAACAACATTCTTTTTATAAAAGGAACTAGGGTAGATAAATAATTTCTCAAAATAACCCATATAAATAATCGCATATGAGGGTGCGAAGGCAGCCCCCATAGCCGTTCCCTTTAACTGCAAAAAGAAGTCATTGTTGAAACAAAAGTAGTTGTGAGTGAGACTAAATTCCAATAACTGAATCAAAAACATTGTTCTGGGTCCATCACCTAACATCTAAAAAATTGCATCCAGTCCCCACTTTATACTGTGAGAATATGTAGAGTTTTTGTGATCCTTTGAAGGCGAAAGGCCGAGGTACCAGATCCGAAAATAAAGAGCTGGTTTTTGGACTTTGGACTACGTTTGTGTCTTAGCAATGCATTATAGCCTACTCACTCACAGGACATTTATAATGCCCTACTTTGGTAATTTTGCTGATGTCATTCCTTGTCAAATACACCTTTGGGGAACAAGTTCCCTAGTAATCCCCATGGTGCGTCCTATAACATCCCCATGTAGTAGTGTGTTATAGATCTTGGTCATGGGTTCTATACCCACACATGTCAGTTGTGGATGTTTTGTGTGTGTCTCACTGTGTTTTGTGAGCAATGCATTTTAGGCTACTCACTTGCAGGAATTTTGAAATGCCCTACTTTGGTAAACCTGCTGATGTCATTCCTTGTGAAATACACCTTTGGGGATAGGGTAGCCCAGTAATCTCCATAGCGCTTGCTATAACTGTGTAATGCTGTAGTGTGATAAACTAGGTAGGTAGGAGTTCTATTCCGAGACACGGCAGGTGTGTGTGTGTGTTTGTGTGTGTGTGTGTGTGTGTGTGTGTGTGTGTGTGTGTGTGTGTGTGTTTGTCAGTCATATCCTGTGTGGAGGTGGCTGTGTCTAACCACTGGACATGTTGAGGAGTGAGTTTTGTAGTTTTCCTATATGGTGGCCATATTATATTTCACAATGTCCACCTCACAAGGATTACAGATTTCAATCAGCCAAGAGACTTGGTTGGCAAGCCATACCCCTACATCTGGCAAAAAGCCTGGTGAACAAAGTAAGCAACCCTATTATTACCCAGAATACGGTCTGAACCCATGTGTCATACACAAACACACTTGCCTAGAAAAGTCCCGCTATGTTGCTAGTACCCTGCACATTGCTGACAGATAGTAAGCATGGTGTGATTGCAGTGGGCTGCAGAGGGCATGGCACCCTGTCCACCAGTACAATAGGCACATAATTGCAGACTATGCGCCTTCACTATGTTCCCCACTGGACACCTGCAACATATGAGGTGCCATCAAATGTGAACCACAAAGGACATACAATGCCTTACACACATGCCCTGTATGGACAGATGCCACTGACACCAGGGAATACCTGTATCATGCTATCAATGCAGGTACAGGGTCAACCTGCTGTCTATTAGCAGGTCCTGCCATACCAGGCCAGGATTGGCACATCTGATAACAGTCTGTGTACATAACATGCGCCAGGCACACCAGGTACACTTAAACATGTCACTGTACATTAATGTGGGACATGCACATCCCAGGCAATGTCCATGTCAAGGACTATCAAACACAGACATGACATGCATTGCAAAGCAATGGCCACACACAATAGTAACCAGGATGACAGGACGGTTAATACAATACCCATCTGTGTGGGACATTGCAGACACTACACCCCTGAACAACACTGCAGACCATTTTCAGGTGGCCTGATGCCAAGGATTACCCCTCACCCAGCCTTGTACAGCCGTCTTGCACAGCCAACCACTACACACCCATGAAGCAATGCACACATGTATGTCAGTACTGGCACCTTGTGTCTGCGTGTGGGGTATGATGTTCCCAACCACAGCCACACCCAGTATAACCCCCACTGGCATACTGACTGATGTCAGACACGTTCACATGTCCTAGCCCATAGAACCTCAGGATTACACCTGTGGCACATGTAATACCTGTGCATTACTGTAGTGTGGCAAACTAAGTCTTTAGGAAGTGTATTTGTGAGCCTGCCAAAGTGTGCCAATGTGTCTGAGTCCCTTAGAGAGTGTGGCTGTTTTGACAATGACATCTGTTCATGTGGACAGCCATGTGTGCTACACCTAATGTATGTCTACTATATCTCTGTTGCAGATGTCACTCACCAGCACACATATATGTTCTTACAGGACACCAACATGTCAGCTATGTAGGGAGGGGTATTTGGAAGTCGCAAGCCCATGAGCCCACAAATGGATACAGTGGGACTGAGGTCCCCACCCATGGGCAGTCACCACTGCAACTTCACAGCCCAGAAGGTGGCTGTGCTGGGAGCTGTGTAGGAGGGGCAGGCTGACCCTCTAGTTGTGCCACTCGGACCTCAAGCTGGTGTAGGTGGTCTCAAATCTCCCTGTCTAGCTCCCTACGCACCACGGCCCGGACCATACCACGGGTGACAGATTCCTGTCTGCTCCCGTTCCCAGGGGGGCTGAGCCCCATCCCCTGTGGTGGTTCCACCCAAAGGTGGTGCAGGGCCAATGGACGAGGAGGTCCCAGGCTGGCCCCAGATGTGCTGGTGCCCGGTGCCATGGCCAGCTGAGGTGGGACAGGTGGGTCCGCTGGGACCGGCCTTCCCATATGAGCTATGCTGTAGCATGTTTCAGGCAGATATGGGTTAGTAATAGTCAACAGCATTCACGATTAGTTATAACAGCTTGCATAGATATTCCCATTTCCCAGGGCACCAGATATAAAATAGTTGCAGAGCAGGCAGAACACATGCATATATGGGTAAACAGTGGCCATTACAACAACATGCAGGATTCATTGCTGGCAACAGGCCACCAATACGGGAGTATTTTAACATGGCACATGCATAGAAACAGATGTGAATATTTATAAACCAATAGGACATATGTCCCAACAAAGGTTAGGAGTGTCGACATAACAAATGAGCTGTGTAAATCGGTTATTTTTGCACATATGGTAGGGGTGGGAGAGAGTTCAATTAACAACTAATATATCCTTGTAGTTAGTCACTGCAGTGGTCTGTCCCTTACATGTATTATTACACTAACCAATGGCATTATATTGTATAATGGTATGCTTGTAGATTAGTATGTACGGGACCTGTGTCTTACATACAGGCTTGACAAGATGCAGGTGTTAATGCAACATGTTTTGAGACTGCTGTCATACACTTTGGGTGAGATGCTGGTATGACAGGTATGTTTGCATGTACATTCTCTGGTTATGTACAAGTCTATCAGTTATATGTCATTAATAGCTGCCTACATTTCTTGGATCATCACACTAATGTGTCAGGGGAACAGGGCAAAAGACAGGTGATGTGGGCCATTTATCAGGACATACTGGGCAGATTGGAACAGTTGAGGGGTATGAATATGCATACCACTCTCTATTTGAGCATTCTAGCAAAATCTGTACAGTTGTTAAGTGTAAATATACATATAGCTTTCTCTCTGAACATTCTAACAAACTGTGTGCAGTTGTGTGGAATGATTATGCATACAACTTACTAGCGTTTCTGGGATCCAAGGCCCTGCTGTATGTGACAAAAGCATTACAGTTAAGATCACTGTACACAATGCTATCAGGCAATTGTTGTGAGGCTTTGCAATGTATTTTGTCTAATATGACTGACCTGTTTGCACTTCCAACATTGTTATACAGCACTTCCTACACATTTTATCTGCCTACCACAGTGTGGGTAACACTGCTTACTACAACACTACTATTTAATAACTGCAACAGTACAACATATGATTGCAGAGTAAACAGAAGCAATGTAGGGGTTACACCTTTATTTGCAGCATATTACACAATTCTGTATACTGGTACAACACTTTCTGAGGCTCTTACATTTCTTTGTTATGACAGTACCTGCAGGCTATTTACTAACCTGCCTCGCGACACATCCTTTGCAGCCTAGCATCATAGGCATGTGGGTTCACAGCATGCTCATCTGCAGTTGTCAGAGAAGTACAGTGATATTTAGCCATACCTATCCGTAGTATACACAAACTAGTTAATTATTAACTACGTCTCGTAAGGAGTACTTACTCGGTTCTGGGGCATTCTGCATTTGCCTTATTTCCTGGATCCACTGTTCCAGGACATCCTCCCTCTGCCGCTTCAGGTCTGCATGGTGGTGCCTGACCTGCTCACCAGTCCGGGGGATACCTGTGGCACTAGTGAGGTCACGGGCGAGACTGTCCCAGGCCTCCGTTTTGTACTGCGAGCCCTGGTACTGGCCCTGCAGTAGTCTCCTGTCATGGTGCTTTATCAGGAGCCATACCATGAATTTGGACTCCTGGATGCCCCAGTGCTGCGCTGTAAAGTGAGTGCCTTCTCCCACTCCAGCCATTCTGCCTGCAGGGGGATGCTACAACCAGTTATGAGCCATATTCCCACCTCTTCAGATTAAGTAGGGGTGGATTCCTGCACTTTTCCATAATTGGCCAGTTTTGAAAAGGCTAAGCTATGGGCACACCTGCTTACATCAGGTTGGCACTGCTTAAAGGGGTGTACCTGTGGGCATATTGTATTAGCTTCCCTATACATTGCTTGCAATTACTTAGTTGGGCTGTGCTGCGGTTAGCATTGCTTATTGGTTATCTAGCATTATATTTGCTTTTTGTCAACGATGTCTTATTCATTACAGGTTATATATGTGTCTGGTATCTGTGACTCATGTGTATATACACTGTATGGGGTCCTGGGGACTTCAAAGCTTTATTACAGTGACACCTCAACTCTGTGTTTACTGCAGTACTCCAATTCACATATTTATGGTCTGTGGCGGGTTATAGAACATTACACTGTACATAGATTCAGTTCACATGTTTGATTTGATTTCCCTGTGGTGAGGATTAGTTTGCTGATAACTCCTTTATATGTATTGCTATCATGGCGTAGTGGTTAACTACTGTGACTGTGATGTACAGGGTCCTGAGTTCTAGCCTTTCAGAGGCTGTTTATTTTGTTGCTGGGCAGAACACGAGCCGTTGAGTACAGAGTGATTAAGGCACTTTAAAGCAGTTGTGAGTGGGTGTGTGTGGGTTTGCGCAGAGCTAAGCAATGCTAAACTCTGATTATAGTTTCTTACACTCAGTTAGCTTCTACTTTGCTTAATCCATGTAGGCAATGCTTACCCCCATGCAAACGTACCTAAGCATGCTTACTGGTGCTTATATATGCTTACTACTGCTTATTTATGCTTAAACCTGCTTACTAGTGCCTCATTCATTATGACACTGACACTTCACTCCAGTTCACTTTTAATTGTTATTATGCAGGTTATACAGCAGACGGATGTCAAAATATGTTAATATACAGATTACCAATGGAAAATGGTATGTGCTGCAGTGGGATTCGAACCGGGAATGTCTGTTCATTAGGCGGATGCTCTAACCACTACACTGTTGCTGTGCTGCTTCGTTTGCATACATAGCCATATACCCATGGATCCTAGTTCCCCAAACACCCACCCCAACACTTCACTGACACAGCAGTCATCCATTCTTCAGTTGGATACACGGTGTATCCACACCACTACACATTGGCCACTCCCTACTCCTATAGACCCATCCCATTGGTTGACTCACTCCACGTATCCTCAGACATCCCAACCTTTTAGTCCACAAACATTGGTGAAATGAGTGACCATTAGGACACTATTCACAATTTTTGGAGTTGTCCCACCTGGGACACACATGTCTTTATTTCAAGATTAGACTCTATACTTCATTACATCGTTACTGCTGTTAACACGACACTACAATAAATTAATAATTATGACTATGTGGTAACGCACATGTTACACATGAAAGCTAATAATGTACAAGTTCAGCAAAATTATATAACAAATAGGACCGGTTTAGTGATTGGCGTTGCCGTAGTAGGAAGATCACAAGAATGATTCCACTATCTCATAGTGAGAAAGTCCTCACATTTTATTTTTTGAGAACAGCACTGACTTCAGACAAAGTACGAACTTCTGCATTTTTGCAGATTCGTCCCTTCACTCTTATGCACAACCTATTATTCTAGCTACTGTTGAGGTTTGTAGGGGCACTTTCATGTTATTTATGTCTGCAAAAGGAATGAATGTGGTACAGGGAATGTACTTTTACATATAGATGTATGCACGTGTGTATGCATATATACTTATAACAAACTCACTGACCTCCACGAGGCAGTCCAATTAGAACCAGGCCATCCAACCCTGACACACCTGGATCCATAATTTCATACCCATGGTTCCTCCACCCCACCCGAGTTTGACATACATGCAAACCATCCATTCTCCGGTTGCTATCACAACCATAACACACCTCCACACATTGCCCTCTCCCCAGCGTAGGGACCCTACATGTATGTTGTCCCAACCCATGTATCATCAGGCTCTCCCACTATTTGGTCCTTGAACATACCTGCCCTTGCTTGTGTAATGGTCGGAAGTCCACACTACCTAGCAATTGTTGAGTAATCCCACCAGGGACTACCCTGTAATTGTTTGTAAAGTAGACTTAGCAGATCAGCAATGTTACTCCCACTGGTAGTATCTTGCCTGTGGTTTGAGTAGCAGTGATTTGCTCACCCCTGCCCAGCTTGATATGACATAAGCTGACAGCACTAAATAATGCTGGAGTTGCTGTTGATTTCCTTCTCATTCTTTTTGTATGCTTTATTGTCATGATGTTCATTCTTCATATATATATATATATATATATATATATATATATATATATATATATATATATGTATTGTATATCTGTACATACATATACACATACATCTACATAATTATATACATTTTCTATGCTGTTGCATGACTGTGCTAGACGATATGTTTGTGATAACATCAGATTTATGTACATCTGCCATGGCTTAGTGGTGAATAACATTGGCTGTGGTGTGCAGGGTCCTGGGTTTAACCTTTGCAGAGGCCATTTATTTTGTTGCTGAGCAGAACAAGGGCCATTGGATACAGAGTGATTAAAGCACTTTTAAGCAGTTGTGAATGTGTGTGTTTGCGCAACGGTAGGCTGTGCTATCTTCCGATTACAGTTTCTTGAATTCAGTTAGCTTCTACTAAGCTTAATGTGTGTGGGCACTGCTTACACCCGTGCAAACACACTTAGATTTGCGTACTGGTACTTATATATGTTTACTACTGCTTATTTGTGCTTACACCTGCTTACTAGTGCCTTACTCATTATGACACCACCACTTTGATTAAATGACATTAGTTAAACATTTCATGCAGTACTCCAGTTCACATTTACATGTTATTATGTAGGTTATACAGCAAAAAGATGTATAAATATGTTCATATACACATTCCACATGGAAAATGATATGTGCTTTAGTGTGACTCACACCGTGAATGCCTGTTCATTAGGCGGATGCTCTAACCACTACACTATTGACGTTAATGTTGATTCTGCATGTTTTTTTCTATTTGGATGATTTTGATGTGTAAGCTACGCTAAGCAGAAGGCAGCGATGCTCAAACATGCTGCACTTCACTTACACTTTCAATAATGAAGCAATACAAATGTAAAATAGGGACACAGGGAATTTAATTGTAATAGTTCTAGGGACAGGGGCTCAACATTCCACTTTGTGCTTATGTGTTTACTACTTTGATTTTATTTCAGTGTTCGTGGACACTCTTGTATGCATAGCATACATTTCAGTATCCACGGACACTGAATCAATTGCTTACTATTAGAGGCGGGCTCTAATAGTAAGCATTGTAGGTTGTGCAACTGTGGGGGCATGTTTAAGCCTCTGTAGAGCACTTAAACATGCCCCCTACACTCACACACTTTTCCTGTGCATGTTGTGGGTGCGGCAGTGCTCCCTCATACATATTCATATGGTGCTGCTGCACCATCTGTAAGGAGGATGCTCGGCACAAGTCTATAATCGTCCTTGTGCCGAGCTTCATGAATCCCGGGGTACATCTGTCTCCTTTCTACCTCTCCTCAGGAGAGAAAAGCTTTAGTAAAGTAGTTCCATATTTAGGAAACAAATCTTTTGTAAAGGATACTTAGAAGTGCACATGATTCATTGACAAATATTAATTTAACTGAATAACCCATAACAAATCTAGAGAAAAATTCTCCTTTAGGATAATACTTTTTCTAATTACTGCTTAATGTATTAAAATACTCTTTGTTTGCATAGTTTATAGTAGCTCTTTGCATTTCAGTGTTCCATTGTGATCCTGTGAAATATTGTATTATCACTCTGTTACTGAGATACTGTGCTTTTCTAAGTGTGATTGTTTACTATATAAATCAGTCGCAGCTTCATATGTAAAACTTTGTGCTCATGCACCATGGTTGTGGCTGAAAAGACTCATAGGAACAGGAACAAAAACAGGAAAAAATAACAAAATAAACACTTCAATTTGTTCTTCAGTTAAATATTCAAGAAGAGACCTAAATTGGCTGTAGGATACCCTGTTACAATATGTAGGACTACAAAGGCATGGGCCTTGCCGAAACTATTATAACAAATAAAGTATAGAAACCAGAAATATAGAACATAAAAGTCAGTAAACGAGCATACTGCTTGTTGATTAAGATTACAGCAGTGCAGACAGAAAAGCATGTAACTCATAAAATAGCTATATATTTGAGATGATTGATTTACTATGTTCTTCATCTGTAAATATGTTGTAAGTAATTGCTATTTTAAATTGTTAATCGCTATGTAATCCAATGTAACTACTGTCTGTTTATTTTAACTGTGGAGCTTTTCTCCCCGGGTCTCTGCTGAAAATGGACCTACTTCCAGTCGGACACTCCCGGTCAACAAATGTAAATAAATAAAATAAATAAATAAATATGATGCATAAGTTACCAAACACATATTTCTGTGCACACTGGTTAGTACTTTAGGCAGAAACCTAACAGAATTTTAACTTCATTTAGATTCATTAAAGTCATTTTTGCCTTTTACTCACCAAGTCTTGGCTGGATTTATCACTTGATTGTATGTACTGCATGTGGCCTTTTGTAGCTCAGAACTAATTCATTTTGATATTAGCCTCTTCAACAGCATTTTTTTATGGTTAAAGTTAAATGGTTATAGCAAAAAAGAACGTGTCTGTTATGTTATAGCTTGATATGGCTGCCTTTTTCTTCTTTTCTTTCCTCAGCATTGGGAGGTCATTTGTACTACATTGCTCTATCTTGATTCTGTTGTCAGCTGATGTTATGTGCATTAACTGTGCAACCCTTTCCTAGGATTCCTTGGCACCAAGTGATGGCTTTTTTTTTCCAAGTTAAATAACCACTTCATGTTATTTGACTATTATAATTATATTTTATTTTGCTTAATCTGCTTGCCTGATTATGCATTTGCTCCAGATATTATCAAAACTGTGTTTTACAATTCATTGGTTCCTGAAAACTTTAAGAAATAAGCACAAGGGTTGGTATTACTATTCATATTCTGTGACTTGAATAAATCCTTTGCACGTATTATATATTTTTCTATTTAGGTCAGCTTGTTTGAAGGACAGAACAACTCATCATTTTGAAAAAAAAAAGATTTCTAGTTCATTAAACATTCCTTTTAATGCTAACTTTGCATACTGCATGTATTCCCCATAGAGATAGTAAGCTTATTTTATATGTATAAAAGCATACAGAAGAGGACTTCTGTATAATACTGAAGTGTGATATACTGTGTGTCCTGATGTGTACCTTAGACAGTATGAGGAGGATTAGGGTTTGATTCTTTCAGGCCTTATTTGCCTTCTGTGTGATCTTGAGCAAGTCACTTAACCAGACATTGCTCCTGGGTTGCATGTCCAGTAGGCCTACTTGGTTAACAAATGGGTATTATTATTATTATGATTATTATTATTGTTATCATCATTGTTATTATTAGTCTTGTATGTTCATAATTGAAGCACCTCTGGTGGCCAGCATTATCATGGAGTAAGTGTTCCTGTTTCTGAATCATGCAGTGGCAGAAACTTGAATTGCAAAGCACACTATGCATCTACCAATTAAAAGTAGGACATTTTATCATACACATACCTGAAAAATATTCAGCACTAAACACTACTTTTAACATCTATAACCAAAATTAATTCTTCAGATATCAGAATAATAATATGTTCCAAACTCAACTATCATATAACTATTCTTCTCAGCCTACACAGGGTAAATTCTCAAATACTCTCCCACCATTTTGTAAGAAAGTCCTTTTTCATTGCACAGCTTATTACTAAGGTTATGGTATCCAGGTCCAGAGATTTGATCATTCTGCTGTATTCAGCACTTATTAGACAGACCATCTGGCATCTATCCCTTTTGGCATGTATTTGTCCAAACACTTGACATAACCTAAATGTCCACAGTGTTTTCTCACCAAAAAAATCAAGGGTCTAAATGCTAAGAAGTTCACTGATCATCTCAAAGTCTGGTCCCTATTCTTGGTATCATACAGGTTGCTGAGGTGCGACCTCTGCCTCACATAAGGAGCCTCAACAGATCCTATCCTCCCAGGACTACTACTACTCTACAAGTCCAATGCTGGCACAAGCACCTGCTCAAGAGATCTTAATCTCCTCTGCAGCATGAATCGAACATGTGGGAGGGATGAATATGCATCACAGAGGATTCCACTTCTTTCATATAGTTTTCTTCTCCACATCTGTTCAAATGTAATATGAATAAATGGATGGGAAATATAAATGAATCATTGGAGAAGTACATTTGTCCCTTATGGAAAGGGTTAACATGTAAATGTTCTGCCTGTTCTGGATTATTAATATAATTAAAATTGCTAAAAACGCTTCATGGGAATACTTGTCTAGGCTTCTAAATATTCATCAGGATCAATAGCTTAGTGAAAGTATCAGACTTAACAGCTTAAAACCAAACATCAAATACTCTTATATGAAGTAATATTTTAGCTACAAATGGAACTACCAGTCCTCTGCCATGACCTAAATATTATTTACTATACACCTCTTTCAGTTTCCAATGGCCACCTTAAACAATAACTAGATGTTTTCTTCTCCATCTATTAACTTTCACAAGCATCCCCTTTCTCTAGTAAATTTTCCATATCAGTTTTCTGTTCTTTACCCTTTTCTCTCTCCCAGATCAGTATCCTTATTTCACCCCTCCCAAGCAAACCTACTGCTTTGTTATTAATTTCCACTTTTTCTATAAACTCAGTCTTTCCTTTACTAATGGCATTGCAGACTTAGTACCAGTGTATCTCTTTACAAGTTACTGCATAATTTGTTTATCCTCTGCTGACTGGGTTAGTCCCGCCAAAAAGGCTTCTTTTCAGGTGAGACCTGAGGTGGTATTTATATGGACTAAGGGAAACTTGCCCAGAAAACAAGGGAAATTTCCCTACTTTTCAATACATACCATGGAATTTTCTTTATCCGCCTGAACTACCACCAACTCAGCAGATGGTGTAACATCTCACCTGAAGGATGGCCCACTCAGGAGTGCAGCACCCCCTTATGCTGCACTACAGTGTCGGGAATTGAAAATACATTAATTCTCCTGATACTGCAAGAATATATTACCGTCAAACCAAATTTTTTCACTGTGTATCTCTGCTGACTGCTGCACATGAGCTAATGTTTTTAACTGTAATTATATGTTGTGTAAACATAAAAAAATCACATCTCATTAGATATTGACAATTTACAGCACATATTATTATTTAATCAGCTAGCAGTGTATCTATATTGCCTGAGATTCCTGATATATTGCATTTGTATTATATTTATTTACTATCTGATAATCAGGTGGGTAGGCTGGTGCAAAGACCCATTTCATCCATGATCCAGGCATAGTGGTACATAAGAAAACAGCATACACAGAATCACATATCTACATTGTTAAAGCAAAAGCAAAAAATTGATATGCATTGGCACAGAGGCATGCAAGAAAATAGTATAAAGATAATTACGCATCTACATTGTTAAAGCAAAGGCAAACATTACTTTGGTATGAATGTAGTGAACCATATATCTACATTAGTATAGATAAAACATAAAGAACAGGCTGAATTTTTAAGTTAGAGGAACACATGGAGATAGTTAAAACAGACAGCAGTTACAAGAGGAATGTCATACTAAATGTGCATCTAACATATTTACTAGGAGCTATGTACAAATTTACAATGAGTAACTTATGTGCAATAGATACAACAATGGGGTTTAGAAATAGACCGATACTGGAGGGGAATACCAAATGGTCTCAATTAGAACTGATGCTGTATGTTATAGATATCAGTACTGGAAATTTTCTCCCCAAGCCTCCATTGAAAAGGGTCCAAAAGCTCAATTGAATTACTCCATTTAACAAATGGAAACAAATAAATAAGGGGGTAGTTTACTTTACTTCTGAAGTTTCTTTGTACTAGGATTCCTCTATGTATGTTGCACATAGGTAGCATTGATTTGATGAACATTAAAGGGCTGTGGTGTCTGATTTATATCAAGTACTAGCCCTACACATAGAGAATGATGCTTATGAATACGATGTAAAAGATTACTGTGCAATAAGTGACTAAAAAAAGGAGGACTCAACAAATATTCTAAACCAGAATAAAGAACTATGCTCAACAATGTAATCAAACAATAAAACAGCTAAGAATACTGTCAGACTTTGTGATAACCTGCTTCCTAAAATCAGCTTAAAATGGTATTAACATGCTATCATACATTCAGCATAACATAAAGTGAGTAACCATAAAATTAAAAAATTAAACCACTGTATTTACAGATATTCCCTCTGTCTCTCAGTATATATATATATATATATATATATATATATATATATATATATATATATATATATATATATATATATATTAATAATTATCATGTATGATCGAACTAGCTTTAATGTTGAATTAAAAGAACTGACAAAAATGTTTTGAACGCACACAATACTGAATATAAAAAACAACGAATGCAATAATATCAAGACAGGAAAACTATTTCCTCCCCTGATATTAAAGCTAACCCCCTCCCCCTCGGATTAGCACCCATTGCTAAGGGAGGCCCTTAACTTCCTAAGAAGCTTCCCGTAACACTGCCACTACACAAGACAACACTAGGGTATGCAAACACACACAAACAACACTACATCTATCCAATAACCTAAGCTTGACCCTAACCATAAAATGCACAAATGCACACATAAACACATCACCTATCCTTCACTCATATCCGACCCTAACTCTGAAACCACATACACATGCACAAACACTCTCACCCTTCCAGCCTCACTAACCTGTTTCGACATTTCACACCATCAACATTTCCACTGCTCGACTATTTGTACTATTAGCATTAAATCATGTTCCTGGGCTTTGTTGAAGAAATGGCAGTTGACGAAATGCAGAGGAACCATATATACAGATGCACACACACACACACACACACACACACACACACACACACACACACACACACACACACACACACACCACTGCAATTTATATGTATTTTATTTACACTTAATTGTATAACACCAGTTCTGCATCATAAAAATCATGTAAAAAGTCTTAACACTTCTCTGGTTTCTCTTTGAACACTGCGTGGCATATCCACTATAACTTCCAAAAACAATTTTCTGGTAATCCTTGGAGTATATCTATACATATTTTCTGTTACTCCAAAGCTATTTCTAGTAAACATTGTGGTTCATATTTTGCAAGATTGCATACTCTTGGCCATAATCTTTCTCTCTCTCTCTCTCTTAATGAGACAGCAAATTCTCTGATAGTGTCTCTTTAGCCCTATGTTTTGTAAGAAGGGTGTTGTGGTTCTTTTCTACTCAGGACATGTGTGTCTATCACCTTCTGCCCAAGCTGCCCCAGCACTGTAACTCCACAGATCCCACAGTGATCACAAGGGGTATTGTAACATGTGACTTCCAAAGGTGGTGAACATCATTGGCCAACTGGGTTCCACTGTAGCTGGGTCACCAGTTCTGTGGTTCATGGTTGTTTTTGTTGCAGTTTGGACTCTGTTTTGCAATGTGTCCAATCTTGAGACCATCAAACATAAATAAATAAATAAATAAATATACTGCTCAGTTGCCAAACTAAACAAATAGCCAATCTTGAGATAAGCAGAGTATCTCCTTTACATGCCGTATATAGTCACAGACATCCCTCTCTGGGTAACCAGATTGTTTAGTGTTTTGTTAATAATTGCAGAGCAGTGGCTTCAATTTCATAGGATCATAGGAGATTACTAGTTCATTTCATCCCAAAGTAATGCCATAGAAATGTTAGTTACTACCCAAGATTGCATTTAGCAATGACTGCCCATGTCCAGGAGGGTTATGGGCATTATTCCCATTAAGAATTTATGGTGCCCCATCCACTCGTCCAGGTTCCTTTTGAACAGTATCATAGAGGTGCTCTGTGTCACATGAATAGGTAGCCTATTCCAAAGATGTAGTAGTCACTGTGAGATGAATCTGTCCCACCAGCGTGTCCTAGTTAAGTTGTAGGCCATATTTAGGTCCTTGGAATGGGTGGCCCTAGACTCATTTGATTTATGGATATCCAGCAAGTTCATTAGGTTTGGGTCTGAGATTTCTCTGTAAGCTAGGCATAAGTCTCCCCTAAGAATTCTATATGATACAGACTAACGTGACAGAGACTTTAGTCTGTCTATGTACGGCACGTGCTGGAGTTCCTTAATCTTCTTTGTTAGAAACCTCTGAGGTCTCTCCAGTTGTTGCAGGTGCTTTGTATGGTACATGCCGAATGGGGCATTATACTCAATTATGTGCCGGATTAGTGCCGAGTATAGAGGGATTATAATCTGTTTTGCGCTCGAGGCTTTGCCTTTACTAATCAAGTGTGCTACATAGAAAGTCTTCCTTACTACAGTAGGCACATGTTGGTCAAAGTTAAGGTCACGGTCAACTTGTGAACTGAAGTCCCTTACCACTTCATGGGCCCTTAGGGTATTGTTGTTGATTTGATAGTGTGAAGGGACATTGTTTCTGCCAAAGGGAATGATGATGCATTTCTTTGCATTCAGTTTGAGATCATGACTAAGACACCAGTCGTTGGTTTGTGTAAGACCCTCCTGGAGTATACTGACATCATTTGGGGATTCAGTAACTGCACCCAGTTTATAGTTGTCATGCTTGTCAGTAATGTTTTCAGCAATACAACATGAATCATGAGATATAACTTTGCTGTTTTTGGCATAAAAAAACTCCCTTCAGTGGGTTGTACTCTGTTGTCAGCTGTTGCTCAATGTCAGATTCCTCCAGTAGAACAGGGCAGATTGGGATTATCCAATTTGATGGGGTAACAATTTCAGAGCTACACAGTTAAGGCTCCTATACATAGCACAAGCAGAAAAGTATAATTCAAAGTGGAAAGGGATGATGTTGAAACAGGGGGAGCTCAAGAAAGAAGAAGAGACTAGGATTTTGGATGCAGGCCTTTAAGGAGAATAACAGTAATCACACAGCATATTATATCCATAAAGTAGCAGAAAGTATTCTAAGAACTAAGCCAAAAGAGGAATGGAGAAAGGAGAGTCTGCCGATAGGGATGACTGCAATTAGGGGTCTAGACAATAGGCAAAAGGGGTTTGGAATTTATTGGACAAAACTGGGAAAGGAACCAAGGTATTGGGGAGCAAATAACTAGAGAGGGAAAGATGACAGAATGGTTATATGCCAAGAATTTATTTGGACTGCAGGTTAGAAATTGTATTGCCTATCAAGGATTGATATCAGAGTATAGACAAAAAGAAAGAAGTAGGGGGGTCCTAAATGAAAGACCAGCACTGGTAGAGTTTTCAGTAGAATCTAGAACAGAAGTTGCCATTAAAAAAGGATTAATTAGTAGGGCGTATAAAATATGGCATGATAAATATAAGAATCAATCAGAGAAGGTTAGAAAGGATTGGGAAGAGAGGTTGGATAAGCAATTCACAAATAAACAATGGGAGGGTATATGTATGTCTTCCAAATATCCAACAAAATCTAGAAGATGTAGGATTTTTGCTTGGAAATGTTTACATAGATATTTTTATGTCCCAAGTAGACTCCAGAAAATTTTTCCTCAGGTGTATAGCAAATGTTGGAGGTGTGATGGGGATGAAAGAGGTAATTGAGGACATATTTCCTGGAAGTGCAGTGAGTTGGTGGACTTTAAAGATTCCCTGCAGAATACACTATTGGAGATTCTGGGTGGGCAGATTGGTGTGACAAGTGAGATGATTTTTCTGAGCTATGATAAAATTTGGAATTGTCTAGACATGGTAAAGCCCTGGTGATTCGGTCATGTTGACTAATATCGCCAAAAATGGGCATGGGTAGTTACCGGTAATAAGTGGGTTGAGGACCCGGCCTACTCTGACCCACACCAGGGACCCATGCTAATGGTGGGAGGGGTATATTTGCCCCTATTGGCCAGTGTGTGCCCACCATAAAGCCCAGCAGCCCTGGGTCAATAAGCTACTGGATGGCCATTGTCTAGTTGCCCAGCCTGGGTTACCTGGGATAGCTGTGTTGAGCGAAAGCTGGACATAAACCCAACCAACCTGCCAAACATGAACTGAGAATTACTACACTTAATGTAGGTTCACTGACAGGACGCAGCTTGGAAGTGGATGACATGATGATACGGAGGAGGTCAGACATCCTATGTATCTAGGAGATGAGATGGAAGAGCAGTGCAGAAAAGCCACTTGGCCTGGGATCCAGTGTCTACTACCCAGGTAGAGGGCAGGCTAGAAATGGTGTAGGAATTGTAGTGAGACAGAGGCTTCAGAAGGCAGTAAGGGATATCATCAGAATTAATGACAGACTCATGGCAGTCAGACTCCAGTGTAATGATAGGGTAGTATTCATAATCTCAGCCTATGACCCACAGGAGGATTGTGTTAGTGAGGAAAAGAGTGCATTCAGACAGCAGGTGCAGGACCTACTAGATAAAGCAGGACATCATGAATTGGTGTTGATAATGAGTGACTTGAATGCACATATTGGGACAAACAGAACAGGATATGAGGACTGCCTGGGTCAAGAATAAAGAAGGAGAAGCCATTCTAGATTTCTTTCTGGCAAATGGCTTGATAGTAGCCAACACATGGTTCAGAAAGAGTGACAGTCACAAGATCCCATACAAGAGTAGTCAACATGCAACTCAGGTAGATTTTTTTCCTGGTAAGGAAAAGGCATTGGGGCAGAGTCCATGATTGCAAAGTCATCCCAAGTGAAACAGTCAACCCACAACATAAACCACTAGTTGCCACATTCAGCTGCAAGCAGTGGTCAGAGAAGGCTCTAATGTCAACAGAGACCAGCCTGAAGACCTGGAAGTTGACTGGAGAGAAAGTACAATAGTTCAAGGAATTACTCAGGGCTCTAACACCCCAAGAAGAGGAGGAAATAGGTTGAGTTGAAGAAGAATGGCAGCGCCTAAAAACAGCATGTGTTAGGACTACAGAAAGGATATATGACAGAGCCAGGTGTGGAAATAAGGTACATAAGGAAAGCTGGTGGTGGAATACAGAAGCCCAGGAAGTCATCAAAAGAAAAAAGGAAGTGCAGGAAAAAGTGGGAGACAGAAAAGACTGACTAGGCTAGGAAGAACTACTGGTTGGCTAACAGAGAAGCTAAGAAAGAAGTTGCAATAGCAAAGAATAGGGCATTAGAGGTACTGTACCGTCTTCTGGAAAGTGACTTGGTAAGGGGCATAAAGAAAGTATATCAGGTTGCAAGGCAAAGACAGAAAGATAAAGAAGATAGTCAGACACCCTTCATAAGGGATGCCAGCAACAACCTGCTCACCAGCCCAGAGGACATCAAAGGCAGATGGAAGGAGTATTTCCAGTAGCTTCTGAATGAAGAAAACCCCACAGAAGCTGTACTGCCCCCAAAACAGCCTATGATGAGAGAAGAAGAGGAGCCCAACCTAGAAGAAGTAAGAACAGCACTAAGGAAGATGAAGTCAGGGAAAACAGCAGGCTCAGATGAGGTCACAGCAGATATGACAAAGATGCTGGGTGAGATTGGGGAGAAATGGCTCCTGAGAGTACTAATAGCAGTGTGGAGAGAAAGGCGTATCCCAGATGACTGGAGAATAAGCATACTCATGCCAGTGTACAAGAACAAAGGGGAAATCCACAACTGTGGGCAGTGCAGAGGCATCAAACTCCTATCACATTTCATGAAAGTTCTGGAGAGGGTGATTGATAAACAGATACGCAGAGTAGTAGAATGTAAGATGGGTGATGAGCAGTTTGGATTCAGATCAGGATGCAGCACAACTGACCTGATATTTGCACTGAGACAGATACTTGAGAAGAAGCTAGAGAGGAGGAGACACTCCAACTGGGCATTCCTAGAGTTGGAGAAAGCATATGACAAGGTCCCAAGAAAGCTGTTCTGAGCAGTACTGTGGTGATTTGAAGTCCCAGAAACATTGGTAGAATTAGTGCAGGCTATGCACAAGGCCCCAATGACTCAAGTACAGACAGTGTTTGGCCTCACAGAGGAGTTCCCAGTGGGTGTGGGTGTACATCAGGGTTCAGCTATGAGCCCACTGCTGTTCATACTGGTAATGAACTACATTAGCAAACAGATTGGAGGGGACGAATCAACAAAGCTGCTCTATGCAGACAATGTGGCAGTACAGGCAGTCTCTGAGCTAGAACTTCAGCAAAGGATAGGAGAATAGAATGCAAATCTGAGGGCACATAGGATGAAACTAAGCACAGATAAGACAGTGGTTGTTGTTCTTCTTCTTTCGGCTTTTCCCGGTTAGGGGTCGCCACAGCGGAACTCCGGCCCGCTAATGATTGGCAGTAGATTTTTAAGGTGCTGAGGTGCCAGCTCGACGCCCAACTTTCAATGAAGGCACGCCCATTCATGCATGTCTTTCGAACACCACTCGACTGCGGGGAGGACATGCAGACTACACACAGAAGGTGCTCCAGCTGAGAATCGAACGGGAGAACCTCTTACTGTGAGTTGACATCGCTACCGCTGTACCACCGCGGCTTTGGAGAAATCAGAAGAAGCTGAAAATAGAGATAGAAGGGAAGATAGTGGAACAGGTAAACAGCTTCAAGTTTCTGGGAGGAGTAGTAGAGGAGAAGGGTAGTCTGGATGAAGAGGTCAAAGCTAGAATCAGAGGGGCTGCAGCCAACTGGCATAGAGTATCAGTTGTAGTCCATGACAGAAGAATGCCAAAGAAGCTGAAAAGTAAGGTGTACAAGACAGTGGTGTGACCAATAATACTGTATGGTACAGAAACCTGGGCAGTAAAGGCAGAACAGTTGAAGAAGCTAGAGATGATGGAAATGAAGTGCATGAGAAAGGTGATAGGATGCACACTGTGGGACAGACGAAGAAATGAGTACATAAGTGCAGAAGCCGAAGTAGCTCCAATTGCAGAAAAGATCAAAGAGAACATATTACGGTGGTTTGTACACGTGTAGAAAAGCAGAAAACAATCCAGTGTGGAAGATTTGGAACAGACAGGAAGAAGGTAAGAGGAAGCGAGGACGTCCAGCAAAGAGGTGGATGGATTGTGTGAAAGAAGATCTGCGACAGTCAGGCATGAGTGTTGAAGAAGACAGGATTGTGGCACTGAATTGAGAGAGTTGTTGACAGTTAACATGATATCCCGACCCCATGTAGAAAAAATGGGAAAAAGGGGTTTGATGATGATGATGGAAAGGCCCTGCTGTCTTTAATTATGGTGGCTGCCAAAAAAGCAATTAGTAGAAAATGGAAATCAAAATGTAAACCAACTATATTAGAAGTAGTGAACATAGTAACAGAAATACAACAACTGGAATTGAGCTCTTTAGAAAAAGGTAGGAGCAAACTACATAGGAAAAAAATGGGAATTGTGGGAACAGTGCATACAGGGGTGGAATGAGGTTTAAAAGAATGCAGGACTTAAATGAGCTATGTAATGTTTGACTGAAAACAGTTGGGTGGATTATAAGTAATGTATAATGATTGCACCTGTGAGTATGTCAGTATGGTTTGTGATGTAAAATGTTTGCAACTAGAATTGTGTCAGTGTGGTTTGTTTTCATTTATGTAAAGGTAGACATCTCTGCTGCTTATATCTCAAGTGATGGTTTTATAAAGATGTTTCTTGTTTAAAAAAGGGGCAGGAATTGAATACTAAGGAATATTTAAAAAAAGGAGCAGGAATTGAATAATTTATTAATGTTGATTAGGTTATATTATATACAGCAATATATGTGAAGCATAATGTTTGTTAATTTTAACTTGTTAATACAGTTTGATTACTCTTATACAAATGTAAATGTGCCTCTCTCACAAGTTCATAGGTTCATAGGTGTGTACTAGGCTAATGGCCCTGGAGCCTTTACAAGCCTAGCCCACAGGATTACCCTAGCATCGTGCCACCTGACCTTAGTTCCCAGTGCCTCTGTTGAGTAAAGCCACTGGAGTGATCCCCAGGGTGAATTTTCTATTTCCCATCCACTCATCAAGATTTCTTTTGAAGAGGGCCAGTGAGGTGCTCTGTTTGTCATGTATGGGAAGTCTATTCATAGCATCGGCTGTCTCTGGGTAATGAACCTGTCCCTCCAGCTGGTTCTCTTGATTGTGGTAATGAATGTGGTGCAGAGGGATTGGGATTTCTTTGGATGTATCATTTCTAACAGAGCTGGGTCAAACAAGTCAAGCAGAGATTGCCTCTAAGTAGGAGATATGAGACAGAGAATAGTTGGAGTTTTTAAGTGTTTAAGGCCTAGGGTCCTCTTTGTGAGGTAGTTTTGTGGCCCCTCCAGTTGTTGCAGCTGTCTAGTGAGGATTGTACTTGATGACTGGCCTAATGAGGGAAGAGTAGAAGGAGACAATGACTTCTTTCTTTCTGGATGCAAAACCCTTAGTAATGAGATATGCTACATAGAAGGACTTTCTGACCTCAGTGGCAATGTGGTGGTCAAAAGAGAGGTTGCTGTCAACCTGTGTTCCCAGAACTCTTATAACATCTTCTGTGTTCAGTGGACTACCATCGATGTGGTAATTCATGGGAACCAGGTTTTTCCCATAGGGGATTATGACACATTTTTTGGCATTGAGCTTAAGGCCATGGTTCTGACACCAGTCGTTGGTCTCAGTGAGGCCTTTCTGTAGGATGTCAGCATCACTTGGGGAGTTAATAGCAGCTCCCAACTTGCAATCTTCTCAGAACATTGTCAGCCAGAGTCCCTTTGTTTTGGTCTGGACTTCAAAGAAGTAGATACCAAACAGGAGAGAACCCAGAACCGAACCCTGTGGGACTCCACTCATGATTGGTCGGCAGTCCGACTTGGAGTCAGTTACTTTCACACTGTGAGTTCTGTCCATGAGCCAGTTTGCAACCCACCTAGTGATATAGAGGTTGATGCCTAGCTTAGTGAGTTTTTCTATGATTCCTGTGTGGAGAATGGTATCAAAGGCTTTGGCCAGATCACCTTGCCTTCATCCACAGCTCTGGTGACTGACTCAAAGAATTTGGCCAGGTTGAGCAGGCATGATCTACTCTTCACAAGACCAAACTGTATTGGATCCAGAGTTTGGGGATTCCATATATCCTTGTTTATTAGGTCCATGATGATGCGTTCCATAGCTTTGCATATCAGCTCCATCAGGCTAATGGGGTGATAGTTCCCAGGGTCTGTAGCTGCTCTTCATTTGTGGAGAGGGATGACTGTAGCAGAGCTCCATTCGGTAGGGACAAAGCCTGAGGTGAGGCTGTGATTGAACAGGGCACACAGGTGAAGTGCCAATTCTTTCTGCAGTTCATGTAGAAGACAGCCAGGGATATTGTCAGGTCCCATAGAATCTGTATTCTTGGCCTTGGACAGTGCTGTTTTAACCTGTGCAGCAGTAATACTGGGTGCCTGGCAATCCACTGGTATTGTGATTGGTTCTTTGGTGGGGGAGAGAGTAGTAAATTTGGCACTGAATCTGTTGGCCAGTATATTGGCAATATCTATTGGCTCGGTATAGGAGGTACCATTGTGCAGTAGCTCAGAGCAAATCTGGGTATTGCTGTGGAGATTCTTTACATAACTATAGAAGGCCTTGTAGTTGTGTGTAGTATCTGCTGCAATTCTGTTTTCATAGCTAGCTTTAGAGGATTTTATGAGGGATCTCAACTTTTTGTTGAGGCTGATAAGGGAGTTTTGCCAATCTTGGGACTTCACCTTATTCCGCATCAGTTTCCTTCTTCTGTTGTAGAGTTTGTTAATGGCAGGGGATCACCAGATTGGCTTCCTTTTTGGAGAAGAGCATCTTGGTTCTATTGGGTATGGCATGATTCATGCATTTGTGTACGTGTTCGTTCACTGGTGTATGATTCGTCGATCATGCAACTATTCTTCATTTGCATGGGTGCCGTGAAGTTAGCCACCTCTGTTTTTAGGAGCCCAAAGTTAGCTTTGGAGAAGTTTTTCATGGTGGTTACCTTTGCGGAGCGGGTGGAAGGGATGTGGATTTCCAAGGTGATTAGTTTATCTTCGGATCTAACCAGGGAGGAGTTGGCTATTGGTGTAGAATAACGGTCATCCATGTTAGTAATGACCAGGTCAAGGATGTTGCTACATCTAGTGGGGGTAAGAACAAGCTGATCCAGGGCATTGGAATTAATGAATTCCAGGAAACATTGGGCAAGTGTATTGGTACATGAGTAGTTTTCCCAGTTAATGGAGGGGTAGTTGAAGTCACCCAGTATGAGAGTGTTAGGTTGGAGCTGGATATTCTCCAGGGTGCTTAAGAATGTGGAGTGTGAGTCTTGGGACATGATTGGGGATCTATAGCAGGCTACAACCTGAATCGCTGTCTTACCCAATGTTAGCTGCACCTGAAGTATCTCTGATGCATTATGTGAGGCTACCAGTCTGGAGGTGTGTGCATCCTTTATGAGTATGGAAACACCACCACCTTTGGAGCTTCAGTCCAAGTTCTGGGGCCGAAAGGTGTGGAATGAGTTATAGCCTGGTAGTGCAGGGGTACTTTCTGCTGCGTTGAACCAGGTCTCTGTTACAGCACAAATGTCGATGTTCTCCATTTTAAGGAATGATTTGAGTGAGTGCATTTTGAGATTTAGACTTCTAGCGTTGAGCAGCATGACCCTCAGATACTCAAATACATCCCTAAACTAACTAAATCCTCAAGCTTTACTAGACTCTTAAACAAACTTAGCAAGTTTTACCATCTCATTACCAAACAACTAAGCCTTGCAGGTGATATTCATCCCAATCCTGGTCCCACCTCTACCCAGTTTACTCCACCAAACCCATCACAACTGAACCTTGCCCAAATCCACCAAAGAACCAAATCATCCCTCCTTTTCCTCAACTTAAATGTAAGAAGCATAGCCAAAAAAACTTATAATGTACATGCACTATTATCCCACTATTCCCCTGATGTAGTCACAATAGCAGAAACCTGGCTAAAACCAACTGTTGACAGTAATGAAGTCACACCCCAGGTTACAATATCCTACATAAAGACAGAATAAACAAAAAAGGGGGAGGTGTAGCTATTTTATAAAAAGACCACCTCTCTCTGCACCTTCTTACCCCCTCTATCCCTGACATGGCAAATGCTGAATTATTTATAGCTAAGTTAATTATAAACTCCAACAAGCAGCTTAGCATTATAGAGGGGATATATACCACCAGGCAATAACATTGCCACACTTGAAAACCTCCTACAATTATGTTCCTCATCCCTCCCCCAAGAGACCATCATCATGGGGGACTTTAACACTGATTGCCTACTGTGCCCCTACACAACTCCAACAACCCACATTAATCTGTATGGATTTACCCAAAGAATAGCAACTCCCACCTGGACTGACAAAACCACTAAACGCAACTCATTACTAGACTGGATTCTTGTTAACTCTCCCCACCTATCATCCCACTCAAGTTGCCTACCTGACAACTTGAGCGACCACTCCCCGACCTTTCTCCTTAGAGTACACAATCATCCAACACAACAAACCACCTTCTGCACTATCAGGAACAAAAATAATTTTAATCCTAACAACTTTATCTCAGCCCTACAAAATTGCTATTGGGATCGTCTTAGACAGATGCCCCTAGATAAAGCAATACTCTCTTTTACCAACACCTTTCGTGATATCCTCAACATTCATGCTCCACCTAGAAATATTAGAGTCAAAGCCAACTATGTACCCTGGTTAGCCAAAGAAACCAGATCCTTACTCAATGCCAGAGACAAAGCCTGGTCAAACTACCATAAGAGCAAGACCAGTATTACTAAACAACATTTCCTTGAACTCTGTAATAAAACCAAAAAGCTAATTAAAACAGACAAATCCAGCTACTTCCAAAATATTCAAACCAAATATCTTAATAACCCTCAAAAGTTCTGGGCTGCAGTAAATAACTTATTACACCCAGGAAATGTTACTACTCCCACTCCAAAAACAACTAATAATGAAAATGTATCTAGCCAGTTCAAGACTTTCTTTACTGAGTCCATCCAAACTCTAGCCAATAACCACACTAAGTCCAATCCATCCTCCCCTGATCATGATTACAACTTACCCCCACAAAACCCCACCAATCAATTTAAACTACACCCAGTCTCTACCAATCACATCAAAAAACTACTGAAAAAACTAAAATTCACCACTCTAGCAGCTGATAACCTCCCCCCAGAATTTCTTCAAATGGCATGTGAAGCTATCTCCTATCCAGTTGCCATATTCATAAATAGATCAGTAACTGAAGTATACGCTCCCACAATCTGGAAAATCTCTCACATTCTACCCCTTCACAAAGGAGGAACCTCTTACAAACTTGCAAACTACCATCCCATTGCCATTCTGTCACCCCTGTCCAAAGTCCTTGAAAAATTAGTACACACTCAACTCATGGACTACCTCCTCTCACATAATCTTATATTCCACACCCAGCATGGTCTCCATCCTGCTCATAGTACCACAACAGCCATATTGTCCTTTACTAACATAGTTAACCAACACAGAAATAATACCCAATGTGTATCAGCCTTATTCCTTGATCTGTCAAAGGCTTTTGACATGGTCAACCACAAAAAGCTCATTAGCATTGCTTCCTCCCTTAATCTCAGCCAATACACTATTACATGGTTCCAGAGCTACTTATCTGACTGGCAACAAGCAGTCCGATGGCAACAATCCCTCTCCCACCTCCTCCCAGTCAGGTTAGGAGTTCCCCAAGGCTCCATCCTTGGACCTCTTCTATTCTCCCTCTTTACCAACCAGCTTAACTCTACCACCTCACATGCCACCATAATTCAATATGCAGACGACTCAGCCCTGATCTGCTCTGGCTCCTCCCTCAACATCCTTCAAATCATAACCCAAGACTCCTTCCTGTATGTAGAAGCCTGGCTAACCAACTCCCAACTTATATTAAATCCCAATAAAACAAATCTCCTCCTTTTCTACCCCACTGGGATTCCCCCCTCCCCAGCCTTCCACATTTACTCCAAAGACAAAACCGTGATCACCCCTACTGACCATATCAAACTCCTAGAGGTAACAATCGACAACAACCTAAAATTTGATCTCCATATAGATCAAACCATCAAAAACGTATGTTAAAACTTGGCCTCCTGTATAGGAAAAAGCAATTTCTAACATCACAAAAATAACCATTGCCAGACCCCATCTGCTATCTACACTCCTCTATGCATCCCCAGTCCTATCCAATTTCCATAAAACTGACCTTGCTAAACTGGAAGTCTGTTACAATAAAATCTCTAAATTTGCCACCAACACATCTTACAAGATATATCACTGCTTATCTCTTAAACAGCTGAATTGGCTTGAACTCCCTCCACTCCTACATTTTAATCAGCTAACCTTAGTCCATAAAACTCTCCAACACCCAAATAACATACCAGCCCTCAAAGACCTCATTCAGCCTTAATCAGCTTCAAGATCCCTCTGCTCCAACAATAAACTTCTACTACAAGTTACTAAAGCAAAGAACTCAGCAGGAGAATCCCTTTTTTCCAACTACATATCAAAGCTCTGGAATGCCCTACCAAATGCAGTAGTGACCATTCCCTCATCTAAACAATTCAAAATACACTTAAAAACACATATTGCAAACTCCTGGCTCTGTCCCTGTTGCCCCCCAGGATAGCCCACTTCCACATTCCACTCTTGTCTACTAACACATCTTCTAACTCTTGCTTTAGTGACTTATGACCAGTTCTTGAAACTAAAAGATGAATGCACTTTTCACCTCACTGACAATTTTGTGTATATATCAACTATAATTTATATATCTCTTGCATATTGATAATACTTTGTACATTACTTTTAGCCCTACTAGGCATTATAACTATAGTTGTAATGTCTAACACTGTTTTTTTAATGTATTTATTATTATAAGTTCTGTTGTTATATCTATGGTAACTATGTCTAACACCATTTTATTACCTTTGTTATTATAAAATGTTTTACATTTTTAACATGTGATACTGTTACTGTTACTACTACTTTATGACTTGGAGCTTATCTCCCCGGGCCTCCACTGAAAATGGACACATGTCCAGTTGGACTAACATGGTAAATAAATGTAAAATAAAATATATAAATAAATAGATTTGTTTTTAGCTGTTATGATGATAATTTGGTCTTTGGAATACTGACTAAAAAAGGCACTATAGGGGTGGCAAGAGCCTTGGCCAGTATTCAGAAGCCCAGGGGTGACAGATGCAGGCCATCTCTGGCAAAGCATCGAGGTCTGTCAATCATATCTTCCCAGGCAGACAGATACTAAATCCCCCCTAGAATGACACCAGAAATTTAGCCAGTTGTTGAAATCAATCATTTTCTACTTGTACTGTGGTATCATTTGGGGCGATGGTAGGAGGCTGCTCAGGGCTAGGGTCATACCAGCTTGGGCTACATAATCCAACAGCTCCTCCATGTCTCTTTTCATGTAGTCCAGGGAGGTACATTTCAGGTCATTCACACCCACATATACAATGACAGAGTCATATTTGTACCTGTTGTTGAGGGACCTGAGTGCATGCATTATGTGGTGGATCCTGGCACCTGACAGGCAGCTGACTGTTACTTTCTCCTTATTCAACCTAGTGAGTGGGACATCAGTGTGCCTCACTATCGGGTCACCTATGACTAGTGTGTTGGGCATGCTATTTTACCTTTGGGGCTTTGGTTGAGTGGCACACTGTTTAGGAGAGGTATGTGCCTCTTGATTAGTGTAGTGTTGTGGTGGTCGAGTGTTTTTTGCCTTGGAGGTTTCTGCTGTTTGGGTAGATTTTTATTGAGAGCTTCCATGAAGGTGGGTGTGTGGTTTGTGTTTTTATGTGAAGACAGTGCTGGTGTGTGTTCTGGAGGGCTATGTGTTCCATGTGGTGTGGTGCAGGTGTTGACCTTCTCCACTTAACCAGCTATACCGGTCTTGGCTGGAGAGTGCTTGACTTCCAGTTTGGATATATAAGTGCACCTCTCTCAAGTCTGAGTGTTGGGAGGTAAGAGGAGAGGGTTGTCAATGTACATGAGGCAGTTGCTACATTGCCTCAAGATGCCCAAGTTCACCAGGTTAATAGGAGACAGCACAGGGAACTGACTTTTAGACATGCCTGGAGGGGTGGGCATTAATAATAAGTACCAGAGCTGTTTCCTTGTAGAATGTTTAGTGCTGGTAGCACTTTTGTGTGCTACAATAATTGCTACAAGAAGTCTGGTAAAGTGCTAGACTAATAAGCTAGTAAAAGTGCAGGAGAGGAGAGGAGAGAACTAGTAGATCTAAGGGAAAAATTGAAGAGCAGACTTTTTGGCACCACTCAGAAGCTTACAAACAGTATCTGGACTAGACTAGTTACAGGAAAGGCAGGAAACAAGCACAAACATGGGCTTTTAAATCAGAAAATTGAAAGAGATGGAAATAACTGCCCAACAGCCAATAAACTACAACTTCTGGGCCAGAAACCACTCCTCTTCTGGTAGATAGGCTACCTAGTACTTACCACTCCCACTGATAAGCTAGAAGGCTTCCCTCTAACACAGAATGGCTTAGAGGGCTCAGAAGCTTACAAACAGTCCTGGATATAGTAAATCTTTATCTAGACTAGACTAGTTACAGGAAAGGCGGGAAACAAGAACAAACGCGGGCTTTTAAACCAGAGAGTTGAAAGAGATGGAAAAACGGCCCAAACAGCCAATAAACTACAATTTCTGGGCCAGAAACTACTCCTGTTGTGGTAAATAGGCAACCTGGTGCTTACCACTCCCACTGTTAAGCTAGAAGGCGTCCCTCTAACACAGAAAGACTTGGTGGGCTCAGAAGCTTACAAACAGTCCTGGATACAGCAAATCTGTATCTGGACTAGACTAGTTACAGGAAAGGCAGGAAACAAGCTTAGAATTTTTTTTTAATAAAGTGGAAAGGGAGAAAGGAGGAACAGAGGATAATTCAAGGTTAAGAACCTAAGTGTGTTGGCTTTCTGTAATGTTCTCTCTATATTAGAATGAGCTAATGTCACTAGACTGAAAGGAGTGTCCCAGATCATATTTACAGTATGGGTGGGCAACTGCAGAGCCGCCAAGTATAAGAACAAGACACCAAAAGGGAAGGAGGGTGGTAAACAAAATCAGACACCAAGAAAAGCAATCTCAAGCAAATTGATAAATGCAGCAGTTTTGTTAACTAAAACAAAATCAGACACCAAGAAAAGCAATCTCAAGCAAATTAATAAATGCAGCAGTTTTGTTAACTAAAACAAAATCGGACACCAAGAAAAGCAATCTCAAGCAAATTAATAATTGCAGCAGTTTTAACTAAAACAAAATCAGACACCAAGAAAAGCAATGTCAAGCAAATTAATAAATGCAGCAGTTTTGTTAACTAAAACAAAATCAGACACCAAGAAAAGCAATCTCAAGCAATTAATAAATGCAGCAAGTAATAAATAAAGGCATTAAAAAAAAGAATTATCCACATTATCATCTCCCACATTGTCATAAGATTCTGAAACAGATGATCATATTTTTTTCTGAGGTCACATGATGCAGACGTGTTACTTCTATTGTTACATTTTCACATCTTGTCAGATACCAATTTTTGACCTTTGTTTAAATTTTGTGCTGGCACTAATTTTGACTGTGTTACTGATTTGTTGTTTACATCAGACATAAGTAGAAAATCTGTTAGTTTAGACTCCATGATTGGACTACATTTAATATAGAGAATATATGAGACATTCTGTATACTCCCAGTTTGACTTAACTTTGTTTCTTCAGCTTTGAGTTCTTTAACTGTTTGTCCTTTGGTCTTGGCATGTTTTTCCTGGCTTTCAGCAGAGATGTCTCCAGTGGGTTATATAGCTTTCAGACACTGCGTACTCTTGTCTTTCTCTCTAGTGGTTACCTGTTTCAGTTTCAAAAAGTTAATGTGAGTGCCTTTCTTCTGTTTGAGGGAATTGTTTTCCTTTTGCTGGCTTATTACAACAGTATGACTTTTCTTGCATCAGCTCAATGAAAAGAAAAGATTGGCAGAATTTGTTATGAATTTGCTGCTTGCTTACTCCAATGATTTGATTTGGACTTTATTTTCAGTTTCCAGAATTTTTCACTGTGATTAGCTGGGGAACACAATTATATTGTTCATTCAGTTTTTTCTGTGCAGCATATTAATGAGTTTTTCAGCCTTTTAGCATTTTTGTTCCAGCTCTGGGATGCATTACCTAAGTGCATTCAAGTCACTGTTATTGTATCTATGCAGTTTATGAGTATAGTCTTATAGTATTCCTTACTGATCAGCCCCAAGTGTTTAGTGGCTTCTTTTGTTGTATAAGCCAGTACTTTGCTGTTGTGACCATGATTCTCTACACAGTTTTTTTAACTTGTTTTCTGTCCCTTGGAGTTGTGCCTAAGGTTTTCCACCTTTGAATCCTGCCATTTCCTGGCAAAACAAGCCACACCCCATGTGTATTAACCACACCTCCTTTCCTACTGCCACACTGCCTTTACAAACCGCACCCAGATTTATGCAGTCCCAGTCAAGACAATGCATAGTCATAAACATAATGAGCATATGACACAACAAATTATAGGACAATATAATAACAAAAACAAGATGCACTGAGGAGCTTGTCTCCCCAGTTTGCCTATGGTAGTGTGTGGTAAGGTTATTTGCTCAGCGTATAAAAACAGACAGATTGAAGCTGTGGGAATCAAACCCTGGACTACAGGAAATAGACTGATAACAATTCATAATCATAACCCTCTGCTCTTCACAAACTAATCAACAAATGGCAAGTATATTTGTAACAGAAAGAATGTTGCCCCTTTCTCTCAGTCAACAAGCCATTTCCCAAAAGCAGTGTGGGGATATACAGAATTCAATTTACCAACTGGCTAGGGACTGAAGGAATATTGTCCTAAGCAAAACAACTTCATATCGAGGTCTAACTCAGGCTAGAATGGTTCCTCACACTTCAGCAGTGCTAAAATCTAGACAGTTGAGGGGTATGTATTAAAGGTACCTATCAAACCCCTTTTAGAATCCAGTAGAAACAACAATTCAGTTTAGGTGATGCTACAAAGAAACTAGATGAGTTTGCATTATCACTTAGTAGTGAATACAACGGATAAATCCGTGGCCATTTGTCTCATAAAACTCTGAGCAGGTGGGTGGGGGGGGGGGGCGATGGTACAGGATGCATCATGCTTGCTGGTTAGTCATCACAATCATCATCACAATTCCCGTTTTCCATTTTTTCTACATCTGATCAGGGTGTCACACCAACTGTTGCCAACTCTCTCAGTTCACTGAATTCCATCTGTCTTTTGTCTGGGCATCCTCATTTCATCTTGCTATTCTCCTGTACCTCCTAAATCTTATTCACTAAATTGTCTTCTGCTTTCCTGCACATGTGCGCAAACATCCGTAACCTGATCTCTTTGACCTTCTCTGCAACTGGAGCTACTTTGGCTTCTGCTCTTATGTCATCATTTCTTCATTTGTCTCAAAGTGAGTATCCATTCACCCACTTCAGGCAGTTCATCTGCATCACCTCCAGCTACCTCATCTGCTCTGCCTTCACTGCCTAGGTTTGTGAACCATACAGTAATACTGATTACACCACTGTTTTCTACACTTTACATTTCAGCTGCTTTGGCATTCTTCTGTCACACACTATCCCTGCCAGCTGGCTGCAGTCCTCTGATTCTAGCTTTCTTTCTGGTTCAGTGATTTGTATATTTAGAAAGTTACTGAAGACCATAGTGCAAGGCCTGCTTGACTGTGAACATTTCAATACCCTACTAAAAATACCCTGTAGTGATAATGAAATTACAAAACAAAGTGGTTAGAGCTGTTTAATATTACAGGATGCAAAGCATTCACTCTTGAATTTCATTGATCTTGTTTTATAACCTTAACATGTACAGCATCATGTCAAAGCAATAGCAGTTCAATGACACACATTAACTCCTCCACCAACAAAGGCATGTTATTTATAAATATTATTTTCTCTACTTTTTATAGAAATAAACAGAAAAAAATATGCTGTCCTAGTACTAACCTAAAAATAATTGCTTAAAAATGACATAAACTGCCTGATGTGCACAAGTTTTGGCCCCGCAGATATGTTTGCAGTGCAAAACATGAGGTTGGAAAAGAATGCTGTCTGTGGCAATATGGCCATCTGACCAGTGATGGCATATTGCTCTATCCCAGAAAATCCACTAATGTATTCTTAGGGCTTCTCCCTCCGTAAAAATTAGGCAGCAGATGTAGGCCATTTATAATAAGGCATTTTGGCTGTGGTCAAGAAAAGAAAATGGAAAACACTGCCCCTGTGTAAGACTGGGGGAATCAGATCATCTGTGTCAATTCTGCAGTGAGCTGCTTTTATCCAAGAGCATGGCATCACTGTTGAAATATAAAATGAATTATATTCAAACTGTTGCTCTTTCAACCTTCCAGTTATTAAAGTGGCATATTGAGTGTCTGTGGTAAATATGGATATCTGTCACTTTATCGTTCATAGTATATTCTGTCATTCTTTATATCAAGCAGAATATCTCAGCTGGGTTTCAAGCAAGCAGTTAAACCACATCTGTTGAAGAAATGGCTGTGTAGATGTGATGTCAGTAGATCAGATTTATCTCTTCTTTTTCAGCCCTTTTCCTGCCCTTTATTATCATTTGCCCTGTCTCCTATTTCTACCTTTTTTACCTTCCTCTCTTCCATTTACCACATCTCCTTTACCCTAATCTTTCCTCTTTACCTCAATTTTTGCCACCAATCTGCTTTTACTGCTTGTTACTTTCCTTCATTCCTTTGCCTTTCTAAATCCTCACTGATCCTCGTATTTTCTTAACTTTGCCAGTTCTTATATCCCTGTTGTTTTTTTTTCCCATAGCTTTTTTATTCCTCCATTCCTTATTTATTTGTGGATGTCTCCTGAGCTGAGATCTACCATTTCAAATTCTGCATAGTAGTGCACAAGTCTGCACCAGAATTTGAAAGGTGCATTCACACCAAGGGTCATAGGTCACCTGCTTCCCCTCACCCATAAAAGGAGCATTTCCTTCAGCAGCCCCTAACTAATATAATCAGCTCTGAGGTTGTTGCACCTTAGATGAAAGGGGAATTCCTATGCACCAACCTCTATTGAATAGAAAACATTTTTGCAGCCCTGAACACTTCAAAAGTTATCTGTCACAAAGACTGCTGTCATGCCTCACTCTTCTCTTGTTCCTTTGCATCTCTGTACCCCTCCCAAATCTTCTTCTACCATCTGTGCAAATTATCTGAGCTGTACAGTTTGTCTGGCGTTATACCTAACATGAATACAGTTGTAAACTATGGCAGTCAATTTAAATGTCTACCAATCTTTGTTTATGTTGAGTATAACTATCAAATTCTCATACTGTACACATTTTCTATGAATACTGCAGTGGTGGTGCTGCGGTAGCGTTGTCGCCTCACAGTAAGACGCTGTCCTGTTCGATTCTCAGCTATAGCGTCTTCTGTGTGGAGACATGCGTGAATGGGCGTACTTTCGTTGAAGGTTGTGCGTCAGGGCTGGCAACTCGGCATGTAAAAATCTACTGCCAATCATTAGCGGACCGGAGTTCCGCTGTGGCGACCCCTAACCAGGAAAAGCGGAAAGACACAAACAAAATTCTGTTTTATATGCAAGTGCATCTAAACTCTGAATTACCTCTCTATGTGTGTATTTGCTGTATATAACTTTTGATATGAACTTGTAAAAAATTAGATCTTTTCTTTTGAGGCCTTCAGTGAGAATGGGTTCTTCCCATTGGGAGCATTCTGGTTAGTAAACACAAATAAACAGATAAATATGCCCAGACACTATGGACTCAGGGAATTCATACAGGACCATGATGAAAATTAAATAAGTTGGCAAAAAATTGCAAAAGGCACCAGAGTACCTTGTTAGGTAGAAAGAAAACTATACAGTGTGTGTGTGTGTGTGTGTGTGTGTGTGTGTGTGTGTGTGTGTGTGTGAGGAGTGTAGGGTCAGGTGTGGATGGACGGACTTACAAAATGGGAAAGAAAGCATTGCACGTTTCACAACAAACACTTTAACTTGCTTTTTAATATTTGCAGTAACATAGGGTTCAGTGTTTTAAACATTGTTTAAAAGTAAATGCTTAGCAAAGAAACTTATGAGGTTACTGTGAGGACACTGTGGAATTAGGCATGTGTAAAACATGTTGTATCAATGTTTAGTTGAAAAGCAGATAAGATTATTATTACATGCAGGAAAATGGACACTAATAAATGATGCACCAGTATTCCCACTGTGAAGTCAGAGAGCTGTCAATGAGCTGAAACTACAAACCACAAAGGTTATTTGCAAGCAAAACTTCCTGTCAGCCAGCTGTCCAGTGCTGGCTAAGTTTGTCTATCTCAGAAGCAGACACACATTAGCTGTCCTCACTGTGACATCAACTTTGAAGGAGTACGTCAGGTGGTTTTTGGCATTGCTGCTCTTCGTATGTGAAATGAGAACAGAGGAAGGAAGCCCTAGTTTGTTCTCTTTGCTGAAATGCGTACTTGTAAAAATGTGTTGTGGTTGGTGGGCTGAGTCTCTGCATGTTGTTACTGCATTGTCCCCTTACAGCTATCAGGATGTAATACGCAAGTGATGTTATATTTAAAAAAATAAATATACCTTCTATTATCATTTCCTTAATAAAATGCATAATGACTTGTGTTTATCAACTATGTTTGCATTTGAGAAATATAACTTGTTACAGTAGAGAAGTTTTGCAGATATTTGATGGGTGAGATTGCAGAGAGCATCATTTGAGGAGTAAGAGAGGTAAGCTGCAGATAAACATCATCTCTGAATATTATGCAGTCAGCATAACTTTTATTTAAGAACAGGTCAAGGTGTAGAACCAAGCTGCATCCACAGCTACAGAAAAAAATTTAAGGTGAAGCACGACTGACTTGCTCATAGAAGTAATACTATATGATTTGAGCAGATCACTGTATGGACTTGAAAGCTTTACAACAGAAAGTGCCTTCAGGTGTGCATTGAAATGACAATAATGTATCTGAAACTTTTGCAGATCCAAGAACTTTAACAGAGTCAGGGGGTTCATAAAAATGAAGTAGACAGGAACATATGGACAGATTAGCCATCTCTAGCATGCATGTGTGCTAGCAAGTGCTAGGTTTGCGTGTCCTCCAACACTAACCATGTGTCTGTACTCTCGCTCTGCACAGCAGGTCATGTACAGAGATTCACAGACATTCATGACATTGAAAGGGGACTTGTGTGATGGACTTGGGTTCTCTATATTTATTTAGATAATGAGAAAAATTAATAAGACACTTGCCAAACATATGCACATTTCACCTAACAAAGTTCATGCCACACTGTTTTTACCTTCCTTTGGAATGGTTTATTATATTTAATAGTTTTGCATGTGAAAACATGAGGGCTGGGTTGCTACATTAATAAATGATTTATAATGTCTACCAAACACCAGCAGTATGTAGATTTGTCAGGCTTCTAGCATCCAGAATGTAAACAGCAAAAGAGACTGGCAGTACAGACTAATACAAGGAGACTGCTATCTGGAAACTTATGTTTGACTTCCACCTTCTCCACTTACATATTTGTACAGTTCTGAACAATCCGCTTAAGCATCAAGTGTTTCTAGCTCTCACGTGAAAGCAGATAATTGGGCCTTATCTGGCTGCTGAAAGAATGCTGTTGAAAGCTGCCAAATTGAGTTAATAAATAAATGTCACCATCCTAGTATAACAGATGAACTAACCAGAGGTACAGGTACAGCATGGAATATTAACTGTTTTCAAGATTTGTTGACTTCTTTTGCAAGCACAAACAAAGTATGTGTTAGAAGGGGAATTTAGGCTACCTTCCCTCCCATCCTCATGAATATACTTCTTAGTCCAGACAAGGGTTTGTAAAGTTTATACATTTAATACCATCCCGCTCCACTTAAGAGCACTCTGCAACCTGAAAGACTTATAGGTTCATAGGTGTTTACTAGGCTAATGTCCACACTGGCCTTTTTAAGCCTAGACATGCATCCCAAATCTCTTTAAATGCCAGCTGAAGCAACACCTGATAGATAAATGGTTCTGTACCTGTACTAACCCTGATTAAACTGGCACTAATATAGCTGTATGAATTTGTGCCATAGCTCTGCTGCACAAAACGTAATGTACTATTATGACAACTATACCCTCCTCTATCATCTCATCTCTTTTATCTTCCATGTGCCTCCTCCCTTCCTTCCTTTCTTTAATCTGCTCTAATTCTTTGCCTTATCTTACATTCTAGATTAGATTTTGAAGATCTTTATAATAACTAACATTCTTACTTAAAACCTGACGATCTTTTCATATTGATGATAATGCACTGCATATACCTCCCTGTATTAAAAAAAATATATATTCATATACAACCTATGTAACTGTTTTTTTTAATCAAAACTGTTTGTAAATGATGTAACTGACATCCGGGATATCTGAATAATGGAACTGTTGCTCATGAATGTAAATGACTGTGAATGATGAAACAACACAATTGATGTCCATGATGTCTGTCTAATAGAGCTTTTCTTGCTGTGACTCAGCTGAAAAGGGGCACTGCTCACTCATACTTCCCAGTAAACAAATGTCAATAAATAAATAAATAATTTTTCATGCTACTGATGCAGTCGGTCTGAGATGTCTAACACCCACCATCTTTATGACACTTCCCATTTGTCTGACCCCCTGATACTGTGAAAAAGATATAACCTAGGTTGTCCTGTTGGACTACTCTTCTCCATGAAGGTGCAATATCCACATTCATTATTTTTCTTTCTCCTTTTTGAAACACAGAAAAAATGTTAGATGATCTGCTATGATAGCATTTATGTTTACTTTGTCTTTCCTCAACAGTTCCAGTTTTCTTGTAACTCCCATAATAAAATTTCTACTTACTTTTGATTTCTTTAATAACTCAGTTGCACTTTTCTTGCTGTCAGGTACTAGCAAGGAGTAAGAGGCTTACAGGTTCATAGGTTCTTACTACTGTTATGGCCAAAAGAAACCATCAAGAATCTCAGCCACATCACCCAATACTTGTGGGAATCTGGCTGTCCACGTATTCCTGGCAAACATTTACGATCACCAGTCCAGGTAAGCATTTTAGTCTTAAAACATCTACCCCTCAACAGCTGTGTAGCTAAACATCCTATAGACTACAGTAGCATGTTCCTGCATTCCAAGTTTAACAGGTAGTTATCCAGATTCTCTGAACTGTCGTGTTTTTAATGAACATTTTAACTGCTTACACCACTTGTTAATTTTCACTGGTGATGTCTAACATCTGAGATGGTATGCTTACATTCTCAGTGTCTAATAATCATATAAAATTCTTGACTCTTAAACTGTGGACCATTGTTTTACATTAAATTACATTTACTTGATAGCAGAAGGAAACAATAAGCTGACCTAATCTGCCTTTTTAGGTGCATTTAACAGTCTTCCTTTTCTTAATTTCTAGCTGCCCCTTTCCCCCTTTTCATCCTAATCCATGTCCTCTTGAATACCTCTGAATTCTTTCTCTACCAACCATTCAAGTTGTCCATCCATGGGTCTACCACCTTCTCTGCAGAAACGTGCATTTTGAGAGCCAGGGATTAGTTAGCCCCTACAATCTGCTACCTGTGCTGTTTCCCCTCAGTCCCCTGCTTCCTAGTCAGGATGACCTGTTTACATCTCCTTTTCATGACCTTGTGCACCAATATCATGCTCTCCTGTATTTTCCTGTCTCAAATGAAAAAAGCTATATCTGTTATAGTCTCTGTGTATATATATATATATATATATATATATATATATATATATATATATATATATATATATATATATATATATATATATATATATATATATATATATATATATATATATATATATTTACACCCCTCCATCCCAAAGATCTTTCTGGTGACTTTCCTTTAGATTCTTCCCAGCAGCCTGCTATTCAAGGTGTGGTCTGGCAAAGGCCCTCCAGACTGGAAGCATTATTTCTTTCTTCTGGACTCTATCCTGTCCAAGAACATATCCCAGCTTTTTGTTTGCTCCTGCTACTGACATTTCTGTTTGCACCAGTGGTTCAGTCCTGATGTGATCAACACACTCATTGGAAGATATTATTTTATCACATGCACCATGGCTAGCAAAAACAGATTTCAGTGCTGTAATAACATTATGACCTGTAAAACACAATACCATTTCGGCATAGGCACCACAGTGATTACCCTTTTGAGTATTTCAAAATTTCCGTCTTGCTCGGTTGACCAAATCTGAGCAGTATCATGCTGTAAAAAGTTTCCTAATTGACACTATCATATCAGACAAGTTTGGAATGAACCTTTAAAGTTATTAAACCATACTAAGTAATTATACAAGAGATGACTTGTCATCTGTTTTTTGCATATTCATAATTGCTTTGAAATTGTCAGAATCAGGGTGACCTTCTGAAGTTATAGGATGACTTTTAGGTAAAATATGATAGAAGCAGTTGGAACTGATAAGATTCCAAAAGCCAAACTTGGAAATCAGTATCTATGCAGAAGGAGGATGAATATCTAGCCTAATTTGTGAAAACCCTTTCTTAGCATGAAGCAGTGAGAAGAATGTAGCATTAATTAGTGATACTCTGTTTATATGTTGTAGATTTTTAGTTACCTCTACACCTCTGTTTACTGTGTTCTTTATGTAATTTTTTTTCCAGAGCTTTTCTCCCCACTAAAAGTTCCAAACTTCATTATATAGGTTCATAGGTAGGTACTAGGCTATTAGCCCTAGGACCTATATAAGCCTAGCCAGAAAGGTACCCTGGCTTTTGCCACTCAGAAAAATTATTTTCCTGTGCCCGTCGAGCAGAGCCACAGAAGTGATCCCTGGGGTGAATTTCGTATTTCCCATCCAGTCATCAAGATTTTTCTTGAAGAGTGCTAATGAGGAGCTCTGTTTGACATAGATAGGTAGTCTGTTCCAGAGTATGGGAAGTCTCTGGGACAGGAATCTATCCCTCCAGCATGTTCTGTTTATTGTGGTGACAAGGTTTAGGTCCCTAGAGCATGTAGCTCGGAGGGATTGGGATTTCTTTAAGTGGAGCATGTCCAACAACTCTGGATTTGGCATAACTTTGTATGTTAAGCAGAGATCACCTCTGAGTAGGCGATATGCGATGGAGTAAAGCTGGAGTTTTGGTCTGCGCAGGGCATCTGTTTGAGGCCAGTAATCCTCTTTGTGAGTTATTTCTGTGGTCTTTCCAGTTGTTGTAGATGTCTTGTGAGGTACATACCAAAAGGGGCATTGTACTCTATAATGGGTCTAATGAGTGATGAGTAGAGGGGAATGATGACCTCTTTTTTCTGGATGAGAAACCTTTTGTGATGAGGTGAGCCACGTAGAAGGATTTCCTGACCACTGTGGCGATGTGATTATCAAAGCAGAGACTACTGTCCACTTGTGTCCCAATGTCTCTTATCACACTTTTGGCATTAAGTAGACTACCACTTATGTTTTAGTTCATGGGTACAGAGTTTTTACCAAAGAGGATGATAATACACTTTTCGTCATTGAGCTTCAGGCCATGGCTTTGACACCAGGCATCTGTCTCAGTGAGGCACTTTTGTAGTATGTCCACATCGTTAGGAGTTTCGATTATGGCTCCTAGTTTGCAGTCATCTGCAAACTTTGTTAGCCAAAGACCTTCTGTGTTAGCCTGTACTTCAGAGAAGTAGATACCAAACAGGAGAGGACCCAGGACTGAACCCTGTGGTACTCCACTTGTCAGTGGTCTGAAGTTGGATTTGGAGTCTGCTACTTCCACAGTGTGAGTTCTGTCCATGAGCCAGTTGACAATCCATCTTGTGACATAGGGATTTATACCTAGTTTAGTGAGCTTATCTATAATTCCAGAGTGGGGGATGGTGTTGAAAGCCTTGGCGAGATCTAGATAAGCTGTGTGAACCACCTTTCCCTCATCTATGGCTTTGGTGACTGCTTCAAAGAAGTCAGTCAGGTTTAGGAGACATGATCTGCCTTTTACAAACCCGAACTGGGTAGGGTCCAGAGTTTGGGGATTACCAATGTCTTTGTTTATGAGTTCCATGATGATACGTTCCATGGCCTTGCAGACCAGGCTCGTCAGGCTAATGGGGCGGTAGTTCCCGGGATCCATCGTGGCTCCCCCTTTGTGGAGTGGGATAACCATCGTGGTGTGCCATTCACTGGGCACAAAGCCTGAGGTGAAGCTATGATTGAACATGGTACTTAGGTAGGGTGCCAGTTCATTCTGTAGTTTGTGTAGAACGCAGCCTGGGATATTGTCAGGTCCCATGGATGCTGTGTTCTTGGCTTTGGAGAGTGTGTTTTTTACCTGTGCAGCCATGATTACAGGAACTTTGCATTCTTCCGGTATAGAGATGGGCTCTTTAGGAGGTGAGAGGGGGGTAAAGTTAGCACTGAACCTATCTGCCAGGATGTTGGCAATATCAGATGGTTCTGTATATTTAGTGCCATTGTGCTGTAACTCAGAGCAGATCTGAGTGTTGCCATTGAGATTGTTGACATAGCTATAGAATGCTTTGTGGTTATCTTTAGAGTCAGTGGCAATTTTGTTTTCGCAACTAGCTTTGGAGGTTTTTATGAGGGATCTCAGCTTCTTACTGAGGTTGACCAGGGAGTTCCTCCAGTCATGGGATTTTACTCTTTTTTGCAACAGTTTCTTTCTTCTGTTGTAGAGTTTGTTTATGGCAGAGGACCACCAGATTGGCTTCCTTTTTTTGAGGATAGTATCTTGGTTCTGTTAGGGATAGCATGATCCATGCACTCATGTAAGTGCTTATAAAGTGCATTTGTGTAGGATTCAGCAGTTGTACCTCTGTTGTCCATCTGCATGGGTGTCATGAAGTTTGCCACTTCTGTCTCAAGAAGTGTGAAGTTGGCTTTGGAGAAGTTTTTTACGGTGGTTCCCCTAATTGGGGGTGGGGGTGGGATGTGGATGTCTAGGGCCATTAGTTTGTGGTCGGATCTGACCAACAAAGAATTGACCTCTGGCACGAAACACCGGTTGCCCATGTTGGTAATGACCAGGTCTAGGATATTGCTGCCGCTGGTGGGGGTGTAAATAAGTTGATCCAAGGTGATGGAATTTATGAATTCCAGAAAACGTTGAGCAAAAGAGTTGGTACATGAGTAGTTTTCCCAGTTAATGGTGGGATAGTTGAAATCGCCCATTATTAGGGTGTTGGGTTGTACCCTAATACTTTCCAGTGTATCAAGAAATGAGGAGTGGGAATCCTGGGGCATGGTGGGGGGTCTGTAGCAAGCTACAATTTGGATTGCAGTCTTGCCCAGAGTTAGTTGCACTTGGATAATCTTGGATGCATTATGCTGTGCAACTAGCCTGGAGGTGTGGATATCCTTAATGAATATGGACACACCTCCACCTTTAGTGCTTCATTCCTGGTTAGGTGGCCAAAAGGTGTGGTGTGAATTATAGCCTGGTAATGCAGGGGTGCTGTCTGGAGCTTTGAACCAGGTTTCTGTCACTGCACAGATGTTGATGTTCTCCATTTTAAGGAGTGCCTTGAGTGAGTGCATTTTGAGGTTTAGACTTCTAGCATTGAGTAACATTACCCTCAGATTTTGCTTGCTTGTACCTGCTACGGTGGTGAATATTTCATTTTAACATTGCCTAAAAAAGGCACTATGGGGTGGCAAGAGCCTTAGCCAGTATCCAGAATCCCAAGGGCAACAGGTGCAGGCCATATCTGGCAAAGCATCATGGTCTGTCGATCATGTCGTCCCAGGCAGACAAATACTGGATCCCCTTAGAACGACATCAGAAGCTTAGCCAAATGTTGAAGTCAATCATGTTGTCCTTGTACTGTGGTATCATTCTGGGTGATGGCAGGATACTTCTCAGGGCTAGGGTCATACCTGCCTGGGCTACAAGATCGGAGAGCTCCTCCATGTCTCTTTTCATGTAGTCCAGGGAGGTACGTCTCAGGTCATTCACACCAACATGGACAATGACAGTGTCATATTTGTACTTGCTGTGGAGTGACCTGAGTGCGTGCATTATGTGGCGGATCATGGCACCTGACAGGCAGCTGACAGTAACTTTCTCCTTGTTTAGCCTGGTGAGTGGAACATCAGTGTGCCTGACTATAGAGTCACCTATGACTAGGGTGTTGGGTACGTTGTTATGGCTTATGGGCTGTGGTTGAGTGGCCCACTGAGTTTATGGGCTATGTGTCATTTGGGTTGAGTTGGGGGGGTGGAGTTTGCTTGCATTTCTGCTTTGGAGGTCCCTGATGCTTGGGCAGGTTTTTATTGAGAGCCTTCATGAATGTAGGCATGTGCTTTGTGTTTCTATGTGTGTGTTTTGGTGGTGTAGGTTTTGGGGGACTATGTGATGAGTGAGTGAGTGTTTACCTTCTCCTCTAGACTGTCTAGTCCAGTCTTGGGTGAAGAGAGCTTTGCTTCCATTTTGGCTATATAAGTGCATCTCTCACAGGTTGTAGTGTTGGGTGGTAGGAGGAGAGGGTTGTCTGTGTACATGAGGCAATTGCTGCTTTGCCTCAAGATGCCCAGATTCATCAGGTAGACAGGATAAATCATTGGGAGCTGACCCTTAGACATGCCTGGATAGGTGCTTATTTATTAAGTACTAAAAACTGCTTTCCTCTAGACAAGTGAGGAAAGTTGAGTGCTGTAGTAATTTGCAGCTTATTTAGTGCTTACAACGAGTTCTGAACTAGTGCTGAGTTCAAAGAAATAGATTTGAGTGCTGAAACTAGAAAACTGGCTAGTTCTAACAAACAAAAGCTAGAAGGCTTCCCTCCAACACAGAAAGGCTTGGGGGCTCAGAAGCCTACAAACTGTGTAGACCACTAACAGGAAAGGCAGGAAGCAAGCTTAATTTTTTTCTCCAGATGCTCTCTCTGTACACAGTAGGAGTGCCTGAAATCAGAATATGATCTCAACGCACTCAATTGAGTGAGCAAATGAGATGGGCCCAGAAGGAGTATCCAAACACAAATTTACAAGAGGGGCGGGCAGTTTCAAAGCCACCAAGATTAACATCAAAACAAAACCAGGGAGGGTGGGTGGGGAATTAACTGAAAAAAACAGAGTCAAAACTTCCAGTTCAGTTAATATTCAATGCAAAACAAATAAATCAATTAAAATGCTGTATTATTTGAAAAAGGTGCAGATGAAAGGTACTTAAATTCTCTTATACATCCAGTTGAATACAGCTAGATCTTAGCCGGCCAAAGCTCAGGTTTTAAGCAGAAAATATTCCAAAATGTACTACTTAATTAGGCAGTAACAGAATATCAATGAATCAGACTACCCCCGACTGCAATTACTGTCTATGCAGTAATTCTAACAGGCAATAAAATCCAGCAAGCACTAACTGAAAAAACAGAGTCAAAACCTCCAGTTCAGTTAATATTCAATGCAACACAAATAAAGCAATTAAAATGCTGTATTATTTGAAAAAAAGTGCAGATAAAAGGTACTTAAATTCTCTTATACGTCCAGTTGAATACACCTAGATCTTAGCCGGCCAAAGCTGAGGTTTTATGCTGCTATTAATTAAACGTAGCCTCTTTAAATGTTTTCATATTTGTTGATTAATTGCAAACCTCTGTTTATTGTGTTCTTTTCTTTATGTATTTTTTTGGAGCTTTTCTGTCTAGAAAGAGTTTCATAGTCCATTACATGATGCTGCTATTAATTAGTAATACTCTATTTCAGGCATGGGCAAACTACGGCCCGGGGGCCACATGCGGCCCGTTAAACGTTTTGATTCGGCCCTCCAAACTTGAAAAAATTTAATAAATTAACCTTGTTAATGTTTTATTTCCCCTGCAATTCTGATGTTTCCTCACTAGATGGCGCACTCTAGATATATTGGCTTTGTTAAGGTGAAGCGTAGGCCTATTACTCCACGTTTGCACTTTATCCTTTGACCCACCGCCCCTCTATGAAGATGAGCGGACCCAAGAAAAGGAAAGTGGACAGAGAATGTTGAGTGTTCAATAAGGAGTGGACAAAATATTTTTTCACTGAACACCGATCATCTGCTGTTTGCCTGATATGCCAAGAAACTGTGGCGGTTTTACAGAGTGTAATATTAGCCGTCACTTTGCCACAAAGCACGCTAATTATGCTAGCAAGCTCTCAACAAAAGAACGGGAAGCTGCTGCTGAGAAGGTGGCAGCTAATTTGAAGGCTCAGCAAAGTTTTTTTCACCGTCAAACTGCCATTCAAGAGTCAAGTACCAAGGCCAGTTTTATGCTTTCATTCAAAATAGCAAAGGCCAGCAAACCACTGTCTGAGGCGAGTTTTTAAAAGAATGTATGGTAGAGACAGCAGGTATTTTGTGCCCGGAGACCAAAGACAAATTTGAGAAAATCAGTTTATCACGGCGGACAGTGACTCGCCGTGTGGAACTAATAGATGAAGATATCACCGGCAGATTAAACAAAAAGGCGAAGTCATTCACTTTTTATTCTTTAGCACTGGATGAAAGCAACGATGTCAAAGACACTGCTCAGCTCCTCATTTTTATCCGAGGAATCAACGAAACTTTTGAAATAACGGAGGAGTTTTTGACAATGGAGTCTCTGAAAGGACAAACATGGGGAGAGGACTTCTTTGAACGGGTGTCTGCTGCCATCGAAAACATGAAGCTTCCCTGGAGTAAGCTTGTTAACGTCACCACAGATGGATCTCCAAATTTAACGGGAAAAAACGTTGGCCTGCTGAGGAGAATCCAGAATAAAGTGAAAGATGAAAACCCTGACCAGGATGTCATTTTCCTCCACTGCATCATCCACCAGGAATCTCTATGTAAATCGGTGTTACAGCTGAATCATGTTGTGAATCCTGTGGTGAAACTCATCAACTTCATACGCGCACGGGGACTTCAGCACAGTCAGTTCATTGCGCTCCTGGAGGAAACTGATGCGGATCACCAGGACCTGCTTTATCACTCCCGTGTCCGCTGGTTGAGTTTGGGCAAAGTGTTTCAACGAGTGTGGGAGCTCAAAGAGGAGATTGGCGTGTTTTTGGAGCGGCAGGGGAAGACTGATGAATTTCCTGAGCTGAGCAACAAGAGCTGGATGTGTGACTTTGCGTTTGCTATGGACGTATTTTCACACTTGAATGAGCTCAACGTGAAACTGCAGGGGAAGGAGCAGTTTGTGCATGACATGTACACAAACGTGAAAGCCTTCAAATCCAAGCTGGCTTTATTGTCCAGGCAGATTTTGAACAAGTCATTCACTCATTTTCCTAGACTAGCCACGCTGAAAGAGGCCGGAGCAAAAGTAAAGAAATACAGTGAGTCACTGGATGCACTGCACAGAGAATTCTGCCGTCGGTTTTTGGATTTCGACAAAATTGACAAGTCACTTCAATTGGTGGCCTTTCCTCTGTCACAAGACCCCGAAACAGCTCCAGAGGAGCTTCAGCTCGAACTGATCGGCCTTCAGTCCGACCCTGCCTTAAAAGAGAAGTTCAGCTCTCTGAAACTAAATGACTTCTATGCTTCACTCAATGATGCCGCGTTTCCAAATCTAAAGGCGAAAAGCGCAGATGATGTTGGCTTTGTTCGGCTCTACCTTCGTGTGTGAACAGACCTTCAGCGTCATGAACATCAACAAAGCCAGCCACAGATCCAAGTTAACAGACCTACACCTCAGATCCATCCTGAGAATCGCCACAACAAAACTAACTCCAGACTTTGATGCGCTGGCTAAAAACGGAGACCAACAACACTGCTCCCATTAAAATGTGTGTGTCTCCGTGATACGCACGTTGTTAAAATAAACAGCACGCGCAGATCAAATATAACGCTTCACAGACTGACTTGCTGCAACTGTTTCATCCTTGCACTGGTCGTTGTTGACTTTTGGCACCGGGGAAACAAATTGAATAAAAGGAACAGGACAAATACATCTGCATCTCCTACCGTTTTTGAAAAAAAAGACAGTCAGGAGGAGAGTGATGGTGATATCCTGAAGGATAACAGAACTTTCAGTGCTTTAAAATAAAATGGTCATTTATTTGATTTTCAGTGTTTAAAGACTCATTTCGAAGTCGGAGATTTTATTGTAATGCTTTTCTTCATTTTCATTGGAAATTAAAGCACATGTTTTCTCCATATCCCAAGATGTGTATTTTTCCCCCAATGAGGTGATGTTTTCAAAGCATGCCATCTATCTGCTCCTGTTCCGGCCCCTTTGTCAAATGTTAGAACTCAATGTGGCCCACGAATCAAAAAGTTTGCCCACCCCTGCCTATTTAAATGTTGTATATTTGTTGATTACTATTTTCTTTATATAATGTTGGAATTTTTCTGAAGCTTTTCTCCTGGGCTGCCACTGAAAAGGTGCAGCTTTCTGCCCAGTAGGATTATCCAAGTAAACAAATGCAAGCAATAAACAAACAAACAAACAAATAAAGAAAAAAGGCATAGTTGCAGCCTATCCTCTTTTGATCTATTTATTTTAGACTTGAAGATAACTACATATTCTCAGCTTGACCTGCTTCACAAATTTTACTGTGTTTTTACCCATTCATTTGGTTTTGTTCCCTTGACAATCAAATAGCTTCCATGTATTTTAATTCCTGCTCAGTCCTTCCTTCGTGTGCAAATGGGACTCATCAAGGGTCAGTAAGTATTGTCTCAGAGCAGGTTTTACTATGGTATTTTCCTGGCAGTCAGCCCAAACCAGTACACAGACTCAGAATAATTCTGCAACATGTCAGCAGTAGTATGAGGTTCATATTCAGCACTTTGGGAATAATGTTACTTATCATTGTGAATTACTCATAACAGTAGATATACTATTGTATCTGCTAGCTTTATCAGCAATAGTTACACTTTTCATAACTTGTTAACTTCCACAAATATGTGTATTATCACATGGGTAATTCACGGATGGGTGATATGCACTTGAGGCAGTTTCTCATATTTTGATTCAGTTCCTCTTCAGTATTGTAATATTTACATCTCGATCCGTTGACTTTACATCTGCTAACTTTTCTGATTTGTGAATCATTCTGTAACTGTACAGCATGAATCCTTTTAATCATTCCAAATTTTTTTATAAGCATTACAGCCTGGTATCTCAGGTTGGCCTAAATGATTTTTCATGGACATTACTTGAAATATCAGCTTGAATTTTTTGCCTTTGCATTTATAGTCAAGCCAAATCTGACAGATAGACTTCAGTTCACTCTGCAAATATGCCAGAAGAGTCCTCAGAGATCTGTACTCATTATGAGGTAGATATATTGCATTCTGCACCAGTTTCAATCTAAAAAGCCTTTAATCTTTTTTTATACTCCTGCTTTATTCTTTGCATCTACTCCAATGACCCCATCCATTGCATGGTCTACCACCCTCTTACTACCCCCTGTACAATGCTTGTTCTAAGGCTCAGGGTGCCACAGAACCGAATCCTTAGGAATCGCACCATTGACAGCTTCCAGTGGGGGATTTCTTCATCTATGACTTACCCCATGGTATCCCCCCTCAGCTCTGCTCACCTGTAACATTTGAAGCCACTCTATTGGCCATACCTCCCATCAGGAAATGCCTAGGTGAATACCCTCCCCTGGAATTGGCATGCCCATCTCTCCCTCCCTGCCAGTATCTCAGATGACCAAGCCACTTGTCGAACCCAAGTCATCTGGGCCATAGTTAGGGCTTTATGGATGTATACCACAGCACTAGCTCTCCTGCTTTTAACCTTAATCTTTTCTTGTCAGAACTCATTACTGGTGCTACCTACTATATGTATTGCATTCTCAGCAATTAAGCAGTGCCTATACACATATCTGTCTTAATCGTTTGCTTCTGATACATGCAGATCTTGCTGCAACACTTTAGTTTGACTTTTATACATACAAAGCTGATATGACGCCTACATAGCCTACATATTAGATTAAAGCTCTGCAGCTTCTTATACTTGTACCCACATTACTTGTAAGGGGTGCAGTTACCTGACTGCTTGTTTATTACCAGATTCCATCTTAAGTGTTATGTCATTGTCAGTATATATCTATTGCTTTTTTGTTATTAAGTATCAAGTCAGCTTCTGTTAATAATTTGCTGCAGTTTGAGCCATTTTAATTTCACAGGCAATTCAATCTTTGATAAGTGAATGATACAAGCCACAAGCTATCTGCTTGTGATAGAACTTTCTCTGGCTTGTAATAAGTTGGAAAGTTATCCTCCATGACAGATATGTTGCCTGTTTGCTTGACTTTTCCTCCTTTAACTGCTTCCTTACCTGGGGTAAGAAAGAACAATGGTAATATTATGAAAGTGCAAAATTATCCTGAAATCAAGACTTTAATTATTGAGAAATGAAAGTGACTTATTATTATATGTGAATGTGATCCTATAAAATCATCTAGAAGTAGATTTTGCAACCTCAGCAAACAGTTTTATCAGACTATAATTCAGTACAGAGCAGGAATGAAATAGTCATTGCCAAAGTAAGATATTTCCAGCATTGCGTAGTTTACGTACACTGAAAAGCATGCATGGTGATGATGAATTAAGGAAGAAATATTAGACATAATGTACATTCAGCAAGAATCTTTATAAACTACTGTGATGAAAGTTATATGACCAACCCAGTAACTGTAACTCTATTTAAAGACCCAGTTAATCACCATATATGAGAAAATCTGGGTAAAGCCAATCCCCTTTTGGAGAACAGAAATTTTTCAAGAGGGTATTTAATACACAGGGAGAGTCCTGTATCAAGTCCATAGCTTCATGGCAGTATATATAGCCACCATGCAGCACAGACTGAACATAAAAGTCTGACATGTTGTTTTTGCATCAGTTAAAAAATAGTAATTAAACTAAAGAAAAAAATCCCTGCAACAAACAGTTACACAAAGAGCTGACATTTTTTTCCTTCCTTGCTCTCCGTGGCATTTAAAAATGTTTAGTGAGAGAGGGAAAATAAAACTAATGCAGTTAAATAAAACTAATGCATTTAACTCATTAGAAGGACGTGTGTGTGTGTGTGTGTGTGTGTGTGTGTGTGTGTGTGTGTGTGTGTGTGTGTGTGTGTGTGTGTGTCTGCCTGCCTGAGAAGGGAACAATGCTGTACCTGCGTACTGCTGGAGTGTGATTTGGAACTGTGGTAGGGTTCCATCCACAACCATGGCAGTTATGTATGTTTTGTGTGTGTTTCAATGTCTGCGTAGGGAGCAATGCATTATAGCCTACTCACTCACTCACAGGACATTTATAATGCCCTACTTTGGTAATTTTGCTGATGTCATTCCTTGTCAAATACAATTTTGGGGAACAAGTTCCCTAGTAATCCCCATGGTGCGTCCTATAACATCCCCATGTAGTAGTGTGTTATAGATCTTGGTCATGGGTTCTATACCCACACATGTCAGTTGTGGATGTTTTGTGTGAGTCTCACTGTGTTTTGTGAGCAATGCATTTTAGGCTACTCACTTGCAGGAATTTTGAAATGCCCTACTTTGGTAAACCTGCTGATGTCATTCCTTGTGAAATACACCTTTGGGGATAGGGTAGCCCAGTAATCTCCATAGCGCTTGCTATAACTGTGTAATGCTGTAGTGTGATAAACTAGGTAGGTAGGAGTTCTATTCAGAGACACGGCAGGTGTGTGTGTGTGTGTGTGTGTGTGTGTGTGTGTGTGTGTGTGTGTGTGTTTGTCAGTCATATCCTGTGTGGAGGTGGCTGTGTCTAACCACTGGACATGTTGAGGAGTGAGTTTTGTAGTTTTCCTATATGGTGGCCATATTATATTTCACAATGTCCACCTCACAAGGATTACAGATTTCAATCAGCCAAGAGACTTGGTTGGCAAGCCATACCCCTACATCTGGCAAAAAGCCTGGTGAACAAAGTAAGCAACCCTATTATTACCCAGAATATGGTCTGAACCCATATGTCATACACAAACACACTTGCCTAGAAAAGTCCCGCTATGTTGCTAGTACCCTGCACATTGCTGACAGATAGTAAGCATGGTGTGATTGCAGTGGGCTGCAGAGGGCATGGCACCCTGTCCACCAGTACAATAGGCACATAATTGCGGACTATGCGCCTTCACTATGTTCCCCACTGGACGCCTGCAACATATGCGGTGCTATCAAATGTGAACCACAAAGGACATACAATGCCTTACACACATGCCCTGTATGGACAGATGCCACTGACACCAGGGAATACTTGTATCATGCTATCAATGCAGGTACAGGGTCAACCTGCTGTCTATTAGCAGGTCCTGCCACACCAGGCCAGGATTGGCACATCTGATAACAGTCTGTGTACATAGCATGCGCCAGGCACACCAGGTACACTTAAACATGTCACTGTACATTAATGTGGGACATGCACATCCCAGGCAATGTCCATGTCAAGGACTATCAAACACAGCCATGGCATGCATTGCAAAGCAATGGCCACACAAAATAGTAACCAGGATGACAGGACGGTTAATACAATACCCATCTGTGTGGGACATTGCAGACACTACACCCCTGAACAACACTGCAGACCATTTTCAGGTGGCCTGATGCCAAGGATTACCCCTCACCCAGCCTTGTACAGCCGTCTTGCACAGCCAACCACTACACACCCATGAAGCAATGCACACATGCTCCTTGCTCTCCGTGGCATTTAAAAATGTTTAGTGAGAGAGGGAAAATAAAACTAATGCAGTTAAATAAAACTAATACATTTAACTCATTAGAAGGACGTGTGTGTGTGTGTGTGTGTGTGTGTGTGTGTGTGTGTGTGTGTGTGTGTGTGTGTGAGTAAGAGAGAGAGAGAGAGAGACAGAGGGAGAGAGAGAGAGTGTGTGTGTGTGTGTGTGTGTGTGTGTGTGTGTGTGTGTGTGTGTGTGTGTGTGTGTGTGTGTGTGTGTGTGTTTGAGAGAGAGAGAGAAACTGTACTTAACTTCTTGGATGATGGATTCTGGAAAAGCCAACAATAATGCCTGACAAAATAAAAATCAAGTAAAATTTTAAATATTAGCGTACTTCACTTAAGAAGTTGAAAGAGCAACAAGTTCTGTATCAACATGCCTTTTCTGAACAATCAGAAGTATGAAATATCAAACATTTTTAGGGCACAGAACTATGAAGCAAAATTGTGGATATTCTTCAAATTCAAAGAAGGTTGAGAGGTCTGGCGGGGGAGGGGGTGTTTTTTCATAATGAGACATTCAGAGGTGTAGTCAATCAAGAATGTAGTACTAACTCCTGGGCGCATGTTTCTGTGTATATGTGTGTGCATCTGTGATTGTCTCTGCATGTATTTGGTTGTATATGAGTTTTTTTCATGTATGTGAAAAACTGTCCCTGCCTCTTCATCTGTTACTGTGTGCATGTATGAAACTCACTGTGTGTTTGTGTGTATAGGCATTAAATACATAATGTAGATTTTGGATGTAAAATATGTAAATATGTCCATAGCAATTGTATATCTTACAGCAACTATGAAATATTAGGCAGAAGAACTGTTTTACATCATAAATAAAAATAAATAAAATAATATACTACTAATAAAAGAAACACAAACCAGTTAACATCCCATTTTCTAAGTGCAAGAATACCTTCCAGGGTGGGAGTTGTTGGGGAAGTAATTGACCTTTTAAGGGTGAACAGGCCCTCTACCTTCAGCTGTCCATTATTTCCCCAATAATGCCCAACCAGTCTGGCATTATTTTTCTCCATATATATGCGGCTGTTTTGCCTGGTCACTTTATTTTGCTCCTCCCTCCTGCTTTGAGGTATATGCTGTAACTTCAGAAGGGGAGAAAAAGTGTTTTTGAAAGTATGACTAAAATGTAAAGAGGGAGAGTGCAATAGAGAATGGTTGATGGTCCATTTTCACTACATATTAACTGTATACTTATTTATTTATTTAATTATATTTGATTACCAGGAATGTACAACTGGGTAGGAACACATTTTCAGAGGAGGCCCAGGGAGAAAAGCTCCAAAGTATTACAAAGCATTTTAAGAATAATAATTTTACAGTCTTTAAAAATAATACAAAAAACAAATACAGTTTAAATAATTATGTCTAATTATACATAATCTGAAAACATTGGTTAAGAGTAGATGCAAGTTATATGACAATGATTTACAAAAGAAACTGTAGCCAGTTTATAGTGAAATTAAAGGTAAGTTAGTATAATACAAACAGGAATTGCAATACAAAGTAAGAGAAAAGCAGGCTTATAGTATATTTAGAGAGAAAGACAGGAGAAATAAATTAATAGAAGTAGGAAAGTGAGTGAAGAAGGGAAAATAAGAAGATGTAAGGTATGAATAGGTATTTGTCCACGTTTAGGGATATAGTTTATTCTGATGTTGAGCTTTTAGTTAGGAAGTCTTTCAGAATGGTTTTGAAGGATGGGAGGGAAGGTATTGACCTGATGGCTAAAGATAAAGATTTTTAGTCCTTAACAACATGCTACGAGTACAGACAGTGCCTAGTAGATTTGTTAGATTGTGGGCAGACAGGAGCTTTTTGTCAACTATGAACAGAGTTGTGTAGAATGTTATTTAGTACTAGACAAGCAGATGGATTCCAGATAAATTTACAGGTAGTAAGAAGCTGTGTATATGTTAGTTGATGGGGTAGTTCTGACCAATTTAGGCTTTTTACTGCTATACTGAGGAAGTCTTTCAGAATGGTTTTGAAGGTTGGGAGGGAGGGTATTGACCTGATGGTTAGGGATAATGAGTTCCAGGCTTTAGCAACATGGTAAGAGTACAAACAATGCAGTGTTATCTCCAATGATACTTGATGTAATTTGCTATAAATTGGTGGAAAAGACAGCACTCAAGGCCTACATCACTGATCAACCATTTTTATCAACATCCAAGTTAATGGTTGTAAAAATAGATGAGAATGATACACGTACAGACTGGTAACAAAGTTCGCCTTCTTAATGCAGATCAATTTTTATTTTCAGTCACTTTAGTTTTGACTTTGTACATTTTCAGCTGTGTGCAATAATGGAAAAATGTGGTCTGATAGTACATGATAATATTTTTGTCTGCTTCTTTTAATGTATTTTTTGTCTAAATTCCAAAAGTGCTATCAGGTATACTTTTGTAACCATTGCGTCCTGTGAATATAAGCATGCCAGCTGGTCCTCAGTGACTCTGAATTCACTTGTGTGTTACTTGATCAGTCAATCTAAATGGTGAGACCAACCTCTCTAAGGAGACCCTGAGCTGTTTTAGAGGATGCTCACTGCCCCAGCAGTCAGAAAATTACACCTACTTTAGTATTCATTTTAAGAATTAATAAGCTAAATGCAAGAAAGGTAAGAGTCAATAAATTATATCATACTTGTTGCAAAGCAATACTAAATGACTGCTATATATGCCTATAGGTAAGTGTGTGTGTGTGTGTGTGTGTGTGTGTGTGTGTGTGTGTGTGTGTGTGTGTGTGTGTGTGTGTGTGTGTGTGTGTGTCTATGTGTTTTGTGCTGGAGTGTCAGATTTGTCAGCTTCTGTACAGAGCAGCATACACTTTCATTTTGTGGAGGAAGCTGACCATACTTTTCTGATATCTAGAGAAGGCAAATGACTTTTCTGAGACTTGAGAAAATCTCATTTTGACAGAATCTGAGAAACAATTTTATGGCAGTATTCTCTGGAAAACTTAGTGATATGCCTATGAGAGTTCCTGAAAAACTTAGTGACACAACTGTAGGGTTGTGGGGGAGGGAGAGTTCCAGGAAAACTGAGTGACACAACTGTGGTTGAGGGCAGAAGTGTAGCTGCTGTGGGTTGAAGGGAACAGCCTCCATAGGTGCAAGTTGTTCATAGGCAATAGTGTAGTACTGGCATTTAATTCCATACTGGCAATTCGGAATGCCAGTATGGAAATAAATTTGCTGTCAGGACTGAAGCACCTCATGTGTTGTATAGGCTGCAACAAGCCTTTGTATAGTTTTTAAAAGTAGAAAACACTTTTCTTGTTTTTTTTTTCCCTCAAGTCATAGTTGAAGGAGTGCTAGGTCATGGAACAGATTTTTTTAAATTACAATTAAGAGGTGCCAGACTGCAAAGCAGAACTGAGTGTTGTATGAGTCAGCTGTATGGCTGTGGTGGTTGTGGTAATATCCTTGAAAAGCTAAATCGCATTACTTTGTGGTGGTGGTGGAGTGTTCTTCAGAAACTGAGTGACACTGCTATGTAGGCAGGGGGACTGTTCTTAGAAAACTGACTTTACTGGGAGGTGTGGTTGGGGGCTATTCCTGGAATGATGAGTGACACTACTGTTTGAGTGAGTGAGTGAGTGAGTGAGTGAGTGAGTGAGTGAGTGAGTGAGTGAGTGAGTGAGTGAGTGAGTGAGTGTCCTTGCAAAACTGATATACTGGAACACAGAAGTGATGTGATACTCTTCATTTGACCAACATGGGTTTTACACTTACTGAGTTACTTTTGGACTAACCAAAGTCCTTCATAAGGAAACACTGTAGTGGTGGGGATAGTTAAGTGTTCCTAGAAAACTGAGTGACACTATTGTGGGTAGTGAGGGATTGTTCCTGGAAAACTGAGTAATATTTTTGTGGGGGTATTGTGGGGGGGATCATGGACAATTGAGTGAAGCTACTGTGGGGATGTGGTGTGGGGAGTGTTTTTTGAAGACTGTTCCTGGAAAATTAAGTGACACTACTGTTGGCTATGGTGGGCGCAGTGTCCTGAGAAAACAGAGTGACACCAAAGTTGGGATGTGGTGGGGAGGAACTGCGGAACTGAGAAGCAAGTGGCTTCATTGCTCATTGGAGGTGCTGTTCAGCAGACACAGAGGGAAGAGCTGCACTCCTAAATGAGTGGAAAGGTATACAAAGCTACTGTCATCCACCCTCATTCTGATGTACCCATGCTAAGATCTGCACCTTATACACAGCTGAAAGCATGCCTTTGTTCTCTGCTAAGAGAACATGGTGTGTCAGTAGTATATTCCTGAACAAAAGCTGCAAGTATCACAAGCAAAAATTCAGTGGTTATGCTATTTTCTAGGTGATCATTTTTTTATTTTTAATTGAACTGTTTACCTGGATGCTTACAAAGTTTTTAAAAGACTCTTGGGGTTCATTTTTATGTCTAATTAGTGCATTGCAAGTATAATAACTGGAACAGTGGTATAGGGGTTTTGTTCCTGACAATTCTGCTGGTGACAAGAGTTCGATAAACAGATCAAGATTTTGGAGATCTGGTGTGGGGGAGGGGAGGGTGGGGTAGCATATGATGGCCAGAACTCTTAATATGAGGAAGGTGGGTCTGAGTGTCTGTGATATACTGCAGTGCTACTTCCTGGTATGGATCTGGTAAAAAGAGCTGATAGGCCACCCTGTAGTGTAGGGACATAGAGCAGTGCTATTTTGACCCCCATATTCAAGCATTCTCAAAAGTTAATGTAGGAGCAGCCTAACAGTGCAGCCAGGAGTGTAGAACCAGTACTGTATGCACACTTTTCCCCCCACATACAGGCAATCTGGTGATAACTGTCTCTTGCAACTGCCCTCCCCCCCAAATCATACACCACAGATAAAGTGAAGTTCTTAATCACTTCTTTAAATGGTACAAAATAGAAGCAGTCTGCCTCACAAAACCATCAGTAGTCATAGCAGATGACAACATGAAATTCAATTTGCATGTACAGCAGGACAATAAAAACACATCAAAAACTTCAAACACGGTATAACATGCTACAACAATGCTACAATAAAGTAGCAAAATCTGCTTGTAACCAGCTGCACAGGTCACTCCATTGTATAGCTCTTAAGTACCTCACTTACTTTCAGCTAATCATATTTCACAGCATAACACAAACCAGAAAAATGCCAGCATCCAAAGATATCATTCAACACTATGCTTCAGCCAGAACCCTTCACTGAAAACATAAGTATTCCTTACAACACACAGGTTCTTCAGCTCACCTCAGATGGAATTGTTTTGTACTCCAGCTGTTGTTGTTGTTTGTCTTTCGGCTTTTCCCGGTTAGGGGTTGCCACAGCGGAACTCCGGTCCGCTAATGACTGGCAGTAGATTTTCATGAACGCCGAGGTGCCAGCTCGACATCCAACCTTCAGCGAAGGCATGCCCATTTACGCATGTCTTTCAAACACCCACCCAACTGCAGGGAGGACATGCAGACTCCACACAGAAGGCACTCCCTGCACTCCAGCCGAGAATCGAACGGGAGAACCACTTGCTGTGAGGCAACAACACTACTGCTTGTTTTGTACTCCAGCTACATTATTAAAATCTGAAATTCCATCCCCTTGTCACCAAGACTTAATAGTAACCATACATTCTTAATTGAGCTAAAACAATTCATTTAGGACTCATGTATCAATGTTCCTGATCATTTTCTGGTTAACTTATTGCACACTTCAACCACATTTTTTACCTCTTTATTTCAGTAGGGACTAAATCCCTTTTTAGGCACATCAGGTCTATGACTAATCATAACTCATGTATGTAGTGTATACAATGTATATTGTTATTTTTCCTCATCATATTTCTCCAAACTATTATTTTACTACTAGATATCTTTTCTACTCACCATCATATTGTTAAACGTACAGGGCCAGATTTCAAAAGACTTGCTATCTATAAAGCAGGCTTACACCACTGTAAGCCACTTATACTTAGACTGAGAGCAAGTCTGTTAGGATTGGGACCACAGATGTCCTGTGTCACATCTTGACATTTTTGATGTGCTTTTTGTTGACTTGCTGTATATGTATGTCAAACGTGTTTCATAGCTAAACTGCTTCTCAGCTAGGACTGATCATCACTTTTCTTCAGGAGCACATCTCATTCAGCTAGTCCATATTTTATCATTTACTACAACTGTACTGTCTTACTTTATTTAATTTAATATTTCAAATAATGTACCATATTATTTTGCTGTTGCATGCATACTTTAGTCTGTTAAATTGTGCAAATGTATCATACTGTTATTTTGTTACCTTAAGCACATTGTAACATATTAAGTTGTGATAGTGGTTCATTTTTATTTATTTATGTATTTTATTTATTGACATTTGATTACCGGGAAAGCCTGACTGGGTAAAAGCCCATTTTCAGCAGATGCCTGGGGAGAAAAGCTCCAAATTATTACAAACCATTTTAAAGAACAATACTTTTACAATCTTCAACAAATAAAACAAAAGCATCTGCAGTTTAAATAATTATAACAAATTAGACATAATATAAATACATTGGTTGAGAATTAATACAAGGTATATGACACTCGTTTAGTATTTAGAGAAATTTTAGACAGTTTGTAGAGAAATTAAAGGTAAGTTAGTTTAATACAACTAGGAATTGCAGTATGAAGTGAGGGAAGAACAGGCTTATGATATATTTAGAGAGAAAGTCAGGAAAGAGAATTAGATAGCAGTAAGGAAGTAAGTGAAGAAGGGAGAGTAAGGAAGTATAAGGAATGAAAAGGTACTTGTTCACATGTAGGGATACAGTTTATCCTGGTTTTGAGCAAGAACAGAGTCAGATTATAGCTAGGAAGTCTTTCAGAGGTTTTGAAAGATGGGAGGGAGGATATAGTCCTTGTGACAAAAGAAGATACTGCCAGCACAGCTAGCTGGAATTTTGTAAATAATTATATGTCATTGGTGAATATGAAAATTATATGCTTGTGTTACAAATATATTAGAACTGTATGTCATGTATATATCAAACTGCTTGCACAGATGTGTGTTGAAAATGTATTTGCAAAGTGGTGTGTTTGAAATGTAACCAGAGTGTGCTCTTCTGGAAGAGAACAGAAATGTACATGCATTATTGTAACTGTTTAAATTTATATATTTTAACAGTGGAGACTTGAATACAGGAGGTTAAATTCAGTCCGGCAAACTTTAGGAAAATATCTGAAATTTTACTTTATAGGCTAAGCAATAAAAGAGGCTATCTCTCAGGTTTTCAATGCAGTTAGAGAGACAGAGTCTGTACCAAGAAGCTTTCTGTATTTTCCTTGGAGTGAACTAATTGCTTCTTTTGAAGCATGAAGGAATGCAATTGTTTTATGACTTCCAGCATCTGCCAAAGATCTGCGTAAAAGCCCTTGTCTGTATATTTTTACAGCTAGATGCTAAATGCTGCCAGCTTCAGCAATAGTGGTTTTGGCCTGGGAACTAGAAGTCAGATGACTAGAAATGATGTCATTCTGCAAGCTATCCCAGCAGTAATATTTTAGATATTAATTTGAGAAGTCTCTTAGTGAGACAGGGCATTCTGCATTCTCTCTCTTGGACCTGACAGCAACAGCAAGAAACACCATTCACCACATCTACCTTGCTGTAATAGTAAGTTACTAGGGAACAATATAATTCTCTTAGATACAGTCAAGAATATAGTGAAGTTTAGTTTAGATGTTTTTCTTTGTTTGTCTGAGTCTGTACTGCAATGTTATTTTAAATATTCCTGTGGTTTTGAACTCTGATGTTACTGTGACTATATATTTAGTATTGTCTTGTTCTTTTATCATTTATTATTAAATATATTTAAACCTTTTATAGACAGATTTAAGTTTTGAGAGTATTTGCATATTCATTTGCTGACACTGTGTGGACCACTCCTAACAGCCTCGCTGTTGGTTAAACTGCCATTTGTATTAATGTTAATATTAATATTACACAGTAAGACTGGGCACTCTTTATTAAGGGCACAGCTAGTAACCACAAAAATGAAAACTAAGACTCAAGCACAATATTTCAATCCAAGGTCAAAGCAAGCCCAGTCACGACAGGAATAATTAAAACAAGTTAAATCCACCAGTTAGTTGAGCACAATGAAACAACATACATGATTAAATGCATTCATCATAGACTTCATAAGAATCATTGTTGAAACATTACACCATCTTTAAATAACCTCCCTCAGAAATCATGTGACCTTAAACACTAATAAAACACTTTTATCCTATTAAAAACACATGATAGTACGTATTATTTTTAAACAAAGTGAATAAAAGACTTTGTGAAAAAACATAATGTTTAAACACTTATTATATTCAAAGCCAAACCACATAAGGCCTGAGCCTCAAAATGCTATCAATAGATGCATTTTCATTTAAACTGGGGTGAGAGGGGGACTATGGCATTTAATCTTAGTTGCCATCTCAACTCCTTTTCCTCTATTACATCTTCCCACGGCCCCCTTGAGATCTTTAACTATATGTTCTAACACAAAAAAACAAAAAATGATGGCGTGGTTGTTCCATCACGTCTTACAAGTGCATTTCCTAAATGCCCCTTCTTGATGTTAGTGACATGTTCGTAGATATGCTGCCTGAATTTTCTCTAAGTTTTGCACACATAAAAATGCTGGCATTTTTGACATAGGGCAACGTACACTACTCCAGGGTTATTACAATTACTAAAATATTTTGATTTAATAAATCTATTATTCACATTCAGGACCTCTTTGCACTGGTTCTAAAACAGCATTTAAAGGTCCCTAGTTGTTTATTACTTTGGATATGCTTGAAGTGACTGGCATTCTGTTCCAAGTAGTTTTTAATAGTCTGTGTATACTAAGTATATATTCACAGTAATATCAGAGTTTAAAAACACAGGAAATATTTAAAATAACATTTTAGTTCCCCTACAGACTCCTCCTGCCTTCTACTGCAAATACTTAGCACCAGGGCCTCCCTATCATGGTAAGGTCTCATCACGTTAACAGAGAGAGTGTTGGAGGACTTGGCTTGGAACCCTGACTAAGGACTCAACTCAATAGCTGTGCCAGTGGGGAGTCTTAATGGAGATCTGGAGAAAGATACAGTAACCAGCCCCGGACTGACTGTGGTCTCTGTGTGCTCTTATGGAAAATTGCACTTGATGCAGAGGGGTGCATCTGGAAATGCTGTGTGTGTGTACTTATTATCCTGTCAGTGAATGCTCTCCACTGTTGCCAGTGGGAGGATTGAGGCTCCTTCATTACTGGTCCAGTGGAGGGTCATCACAGTCCTGATGGATACAGGTAAGGAGTTCCTGGCCTCAGCAGTCTTGTAGAGTAAAGACAATGCCCAATATATGCTTTTATATGCTTTCTGCTTGACAACTGACAACACAGTTTGCTTATATATAAGTGTGTGTGTGTGTGTGTGTGTGTGTGTGTGTGTGTGTGTGTGTGTGTGTGTGTGTGTGTGTGTTTGTGTGTGTGTGTGTGTGTGAGTATATATGATATCACTAATGAAGCCATGCAACAAAACCGGTCTGTTTGTGCACTATCCTGATATTAAAATAGTCTGCTTCTCATTTATGTGTTTGCCTCCTGTATATTTTGTTCTTTTACGGCACAGTCCATTGATATGATTTTATTATTTTGAGGGCCAGAGTGGTGGTGGTTGTTGTTTTTATATATATATATATATATATATATATATATATATATATATATATATATATATATATATATATTTTATATATATATATATATATATATATATATATATATATATATATTTTATATATATATATATATATATATATTTATATACACACACACACACACACACACACACACACACACACATGCACACACATGCATACATACATGTATGTCTACTAAATGCCCTGTAGGCATGTTTTTCTGTCTTATCTCTTCATTTTGTTTCAGTTTTCTCTATCTTTATTCATTTGTTAATGGTAATGTGGATGGATAATATAGCAATAACCAACAACATTGGTGTGGTATATTGAAGCTTTACCCACGGTTGATGTGGTTTAATCATGAGGGCAAAGCCCTCATGATTAAATAAAGTCAACCGTGGGTAAATCTTCAATATATGACACCACTGAGTTGATATTGCTGTTATACAATGACATTATTTAAGAAAAAAAATGCTTACTTTTTTTTAAAATAATGTCTTTGTTTAACCCCTAGATGGTGCCCTTCTGTGTTTTCTCTGATATTCTAGGGCCTTCCTGATGTAGTACTCATGAGTATGGGAGTTGCGTTCCCACGCTTATGGAGTACAACAGTGCTGTGTAAAAGAAGCAACGGAGAAAGGAAGGTCTCCGTTGCTTTATTATTTTATTTTATTAAGAAAAAAGAAACCGTGAGACTTTTAGCATTCAGGAGAGACAAGACAGGGAAAATAAAAAGATAATCAGGTACGTTTCTTTAGTTTTGCAGAACGTACCTGATTATCCTCTTATTTTTCTCTGTGCCATCTCCCTCATTTGTTTGAGGTCTTCGGTTTTGTAAACTTATTTTAAAAAAAAGAAGGAAAAGTAGAAATTTTATGGAATATACTAATGGAAAAAAGTCCAGGTGATCAGACCTTTTTCCATTGGTATATTCTTAGATTTATAATGGGCACACTGATTGGGTTTACCATTTAGGTGCTCCTTTTTGAGTATTACTGGCAATTCATTATATAGTTTATAGTTAAGACTGTATTTTCCAATAAAACTGGCCATCAACAAACTAGTAAATTCAACCGAAACTGTAGTCCAAAACAGAAAAAGCTTTAATGAAAGACCATGGAAAAACCATAAACCAAGGTCAAGTAACAATAAATATTTTAGTAAAACTGTAGCAAAACAAGCAGACAAGCAATGAACATACAAATAATATCCAAGGAAACTAAGCACTTTCACCCGTACAAAAACAACTCTGATGAAGCCTGTTTTTGTATGGGTGAAAGTGCTTAGTTTCCTTGGATATTATTTGTATATTCATTGCTTGTCTGCCTGTTTTGCTACAGTTTTACTAAAATATTTATTGTTACTCGACCTTGGTTTATGGTTTTTCCATGGTCGTTCATTAAAGCTTTTTCCGTTTTGGACTACAGTTTAGGTCGAATTTACAAGACTGTGTATTTTGTATGTTAACTTCAGCTTTTCTTACCTATGAACACATAATTTTTAATTCAGTATTTATTAACTTTATGATTAAGTACTGTGCTGTGTGTGCTGGTTGTGAATGTCCAAAGGCTTTTAGTCTCCGAACCACATTTCTCATTAAAACGTCTTGCTCTTGTACTGTTTCATAATGCTTTTGACTGTGACTGATAAAGGTACCTCAGGTCATTCCACTTACTTGAACTAATGAATAGAAGTAAATAGTTGCAGTGGTGCAGTGGTAACATTGTCGCCTCACAGCAAGAGGTTCTCCGGTTCGATTCTCGTCTGTGGTGCCTTCTGTGCGGAGTCTGCATGTCCTTCCTGCGTTTGTATGGGTTTCCTCACATGTTACATAGGCATGTGTCTGGAGCATTTCTCCCTGGGTCTCTGCTGAAAATTGGCTCGTTCCAAGTCAGACTTTCATGGTTAACAAATGTTAAAAAAATAAATATGCTTTCAGTGCATCTGTCTCTTTAGAAAGGTATTTAGACTGCTCTTTGCTGTGAATAAGTAGTGCATTTGAAAAATAAAACAAAATACAATTATCTTTTTGTCCATGCAATGCCCTTTTCTGGGTCTAGCAGCTCCTTTTGTACTCTTAAAGGACTATTATAGCTAGAAACAGAAACAATATTTATCCATCTGTCAATCTATCTACCTATTTTTTTTAACCTGTCTTGATGTTCTATGCAGCGCTAATGCCCCTTACAGTGTTATATGTCATGAAATTATTTTCATTTTTTTCTACCATAAAGTGGACTGAAGGGGAATGACGTATTGACATGATTTTTTTTTGGCTAAAATCTATCTTTTCCACAATTCAGTACATGCCCAGTTAAGACGACATTATACTGATTAGATCCCTTCTTCAGCATTTTCTTTTGACTCATTTATAATGGCACTAACTATTTTTGGTGACCTTCACAAATTGCTGTTCTTTGCCTTCTTTTACATGTACTTTAATGATTCCCCCTCTTTCCACTGCAGAATGTGCTTAAATGTCAATGCAGTTTGAGAAGGGTAAAGAATTATTTAGGTAAAAAGACTTCACCATACATTCTCACTCTCTGAGAGGTGGCTGTGTCTACTTTCTGGAAATTCTAACCTTGGCTGCTCTCAGAGCAGCAGCTGAAAGTATACCATAAAAATATGTGAAGCCCCATAGGCTGAGTAGGTTTATGGTCCAGGAGGGTGGGAGAGGAAGAAGGGCTCTGATTACCTTTCCTTTGTGAGACTTTTTTGATTGAAATATCTTAAAATGTGATGGCCAATGTGATGTAAGAGTCACATTTCTAAAGAGAGTATTGTGAGATTTTATAATAAATCCCAAATGATGTGGACTGAGGAAGCTGAGAAGTGCAGAAATGCCACAGAAGGGGAGAAATTTCTAAGTTATGTCTTATTTTTATGCAACAGCATAGGGATCATTTTGTAGGCAGGACTATATGGCCTGGGATAAGAATATTTTATATTTAAGGTGTAAATATGTTTTTTTTTTTTTATGCTGATTTGATTCCAAAATTCATTCTCCCAGGATTGAAAGTCCTATGACCATTCATTCCTATAGGTGTGAGAGTTGAGAGCCAAGAATGGTGCTGCAATTCATGGTGGGCATCCCCTGCCTTGGCTGAGTTTTCTGCTACTGCTACTTGTTTGTTTCAAGAGATGCCACAAATGCAAATGTGGGTCATGGTTGTTCCCACGGACCACCTGAGGCATCCTTCATCTTTAGGTGGGCAAGTTGATATTTTTGATGCTCCATTCCACTTCACCATTGCCATCTCTTCAATCACTTGAGCCATTGGTCAAACATGGGTTATGTGGAGTAAATTCAGGGCTTTATCCCTTTATGGAGCTGGCTGGTCTATTTTTTTCAGTCTTCATATTGCTTTGCTGTGTTGTTTTTTCTTAATTGAATAGTTGTAGCCTATCTGACTTTAGAAGTAGGCTAAACGTATGTGTTAGGAACTCTGCTATCCTGTTCAGTGTGTAAAGTTGAGTGAAGTCACTGGCTGTCATATACGTCTGATTCATGTTTTCAAAGCAAGCATATATGGAGTGGTGTGAAGGCAGACAGATGTATGCTATAGCAGCTGTGGACCTGGAAAAAAATGCAGACCCATTCCACAACTGACCTAACTTTCTGATTGAATGCACAAATTCTGAATACCTAATGATAAAATAAATATGAATAATTTGAATAAAGTTAAATCACATCTGTTGAACCTGGCTTAGAAGGAAGTATATACTGTAAGCACACGCACACAAGCATATATACCAGTATGCGTGCACACGCACACACACACACACACACACACACACACGCACACGCACACACACACACACACACACAAACACACATATGACCGTATAGGGTTATTGCATTCTGAACTGCTTCTTTTTAATGTAGCAGAGAGTACATGTGTGGGTCAGGCATTGCTTGATATATTGAGTGTGAAATTCTGTTGAGCATCATCTGTATTGCATTATACAGGCAAAGTAAAATAGTGAGATCCCAAGCATTCCTCGTTACAAAAAGTGATATCATGTCCAACTGATGTACATGTATGGTTGTCACTGGAATTTTTACAACATTCTCTTCACGTGCAGTCATATTAAGCATTGTGAAATGACTTCAGAAGAATGCATAGTCCTTAGAGGGAGTGCCAGAGTTGAAGGATAATGTTGTGCTTTAGATTTTGGCACAGTGAGTTTTACTGTGATTTTTTGAACAAGCCTGACAGTAATTCCACTTTGTAAGTTTCTCGTAAGTGGACATAATTATGACAACTAATGCCTTGGGATTTTGTAGTACTTTCCTACTGAAAATGTCAGTCTGCAAACTACAAGATGCATTAAATGCAGGTGATTTAATTTTACTCAAGCACAGCAGAACCTCAGCAGACATTTTTGTAAAGAAATGCATTATGATCTGCTGTTCTTTGACAGCTGGGTCTGTACCAAACTGCTGAGCTTTAGCCTAAATAAGACCAAAACCATATCATGTTGTACTGCAGCTTATCTAGTTCAAGTTCTTGCAAACTTATATAGGCATTCCTTAAACAGGATTGTCACTCAAACTGTGACACTTTTAAGTACTAAGCTTGTTTAACACTGAGATTGTGTTAACCAAACATGGGAAAAACATAACACAACCAACTATCCACATAAATAAATAAATAAATTGTTCAGTGCCATTCTGTAGTAGCTGGAGTCTTCAGGGCAATGAGGCTGCTGGAATGGGTTGGGGCTATATTATGGTATGTCAGTTAGTAATTAACTGTGATAATATGTCACTTTCATCCATAGACTGCTTTAGGATCTACTCATTATAGACACTTTTTTAAATGTTTATGCTTCAGATGTCTGTGATCAAATAAAAAAGATGATAGTCACAGTAATGTATTTCATATTGCTTTAAAACAGCAGTGGGAGTTGGTTATTTTCATCCATAGACGCAGACTTCCCCAGTACCCACTAATTGTAGTCCCTTCATAGTTTGTATATACCTCAGATGTCTGATTGCAATTAAATTAAAAAATAATAACAATCACAGTAATGTATTGACTTAACTAAAATATACTAAACTACTAAGTATTTTACTTTAACATATGCTAGCCCTTCCAAATTAGATCAACATCTTTTTTTTTTGCTTTCCACTGGACCTGCCAGATTGCTTGACTACCTTCACCCAGCTGGCCCATTTGTTCCACGGAGAGGCAAAAGACAGATAACCCCAGGCTAGAAAAGAGTACAATGATCCATTTGTTCCTGCCTGGGATGCCTTATCTGTCCATTTATTTTCCTGCTATACTGAAAGTTGGGAGAGACTGAGTAGACCAGCTTACCTATCCAGTGGAACATCCCCCAACCTTGTGGTTACTCACTAAGCTCATCTTCATGCTACCAGCTGCAGGAAGTATGCCCCCCGTACTATTTCACCTTACCTGCAAGCATGCAAGCAGCACATATACACAGGCATGTCCTCTACAGGTGGAGCACGTAGTACTTCTGTTAAATGTTACCTAAATGGCAAATCAGTGTCACCTTCCCACCCTTTAGTATGGGAGAGCCAATAATAGCCACTCAGTCTCATCCTCCTCTGCAAGTACCTGCAGGTACCAAAGCTGCTAGATGAACTTAGATCACTTGAGCACACTCAAGATTTTAACTGTCTTTGCCATAGAATTGACCATATCAACATCTGTTTACAATGGTAGCTGGAGTCAGTTACTCATATCCACAGACTGCCTCATTGCTCACAAATTATAGCTACTTTATTGATTATATACATATTAGATGTTTAACTGAGATCAAATAAAAATAATAATTATAGTCAAAGTAATATATTTCAGATTGTTTTACTTGGAATCAATAACTGTTGAAAATGAAAGCCGGGGTCACTTACTTTCAACCACAGACTGTTTCCATGTTCACCAATTACAGTTTTGGTATTGACTATGTATACCTCAAAGATTTAATTATGACCATATGACTGAACAAATGCATAAATAAGAGACACAGCAATGTATTTCAGCTGCGGTGGTGGTGCTGCGGTAGCGTTGTCGCTTCACAGTTAGACGTTGCCCGTTCGATTCTCAGTTAGAGCATCTTCTGTGTGGCGACATGTGTGAATGGGCGTTCCTTCATTGAAGGTTGTGCGTTAGGCCCGGCAAGCCAGCATGTAAAACTCTACTGCCAATCATTAGCGGACCGGAGTTCCGCTGTGGCGACGCCTAACCAGGAAAAGCCGAAAGACACAAACAAACTCTGAGATGCATAAAGTGCAGCCCTCTCTGTCTGTGTCTCTCTCTCTCTCACAGATGTACACACACGCACACACACACACACACACACACACACACACACACACACACACACACACACACACACACACACACACACACACTTAAAAACGCATATATTGTTTTATAGGCTGGCTTGCAGTGGCACCTCAAGAAGTCACAGACAGAGTACTAATTAATTTAAAGAGAGTCTAAGTAAAATATGTTCTTGCTGCACTCAGAGTCCCAGTTTTCATCCACTAGTACTTTCACATGTGATTCAGGCTGTCTCAGGTATCAGTCACCTGATATAACCTAAACATTGGGAACGGCTTCTCACTGTTTCACCTAGTAGCCCAGACAATCCCCACTGAAATATCTGTTCTACTGCTCCAAAAGTCAGGTGGGCATGTAATAAGGTGTAAGCATCGTATTCTCTATGAGTGCATATGCATAAATGTTGGGCTGATTTAAAACAGCCTAGTAGATTAAGCTGACTTTTTTGTTAATAAAATCGGAACTCATAGTTCCAATTTCAGAAATGGGAATGTTGACTGATTTAAGGGGAAGGAGCAACAAATTAAAACAAAAACATGCCATCTACATTTTATTTTGGAGGGCTGCAACCCAGCAGTCCTGTGCCATTAGACATCCTTGGTAACATTTACAGCAGCTGTTATTTTTCTGCCTTCAAGTAATGGTATTGTATACCTCAGCTGGAATGCAGACTCATTTTGCTTGCCTTGTCTTTGGCATACTGTCTGTAGTACAATATCAAACAGGCAAAATCATCTTCTATTTCCTAAAATAGGAGAATTATTATTTGACACTTGGCAGGCTAAGATGATGACTACTTAGCCATAATGCATATTTCTGCTCCCACCCATTGCATTCTTGCATTAAACTTCCCACATAAACCCCCCCTGCCCAAATAATCAAAACTCCCTGTGTATTCCTTACCTAATCATAGGCTCAAACACTGGAACAGATTCACCCTTACAATGCATGTTGTGGTGGTGGTGTTGATGGGGACTGATAAGAGAATCATGCATCTCTGGACTCGATCATCTGATGTTTATCTTTAGTAAGGTGTTGAGAATATTGCTAGTAAAGATTGTAGGCTGTTTGTATACTGGTGGTCTAGCAGACTGCATGATGTTAGGTGACAAAAGTTTTGCCAGTGCAGTTTGATATAGTCCTCTGATTGGATAATAATATTTCTTTATTTAGAACAGTTGAATAGAGTGGATCACGTAGGCCCTATTATGACTGCAGCCTAATTGCAATATTCAAAAGTAAAACTAAGTAAAGGTCAGTCTTCTAAAATCAATATAATTGATGCCACAGAAATTAAGAATGCTTATCAAATAAAACTTTTCCAGGTTGCTTGGAGACCTTTCACTTCCCATCATGCACTACAGATAGTTGTTGCTCCAGATCTTCTTTCCTCTGGTTTTAATCGGTGAGAGAATAAAAGCTTCAGGCTGCTATATTTGGATAACTGGATAGTTTAGTGCTCTTGTGGTAACAATTTCTTTTCTTTATTCTTCTTGTTTATTTTTTTTTCTTCATCTCTGTTTATAAAGGATTAAAGAATTTAGACAGTGGTCTGTTAAAAATCCTTGTTGTTTGTCCCATGATTTCTAGACTAAGGTACTTCTTTGCAGTCCTCAGAATATATCAGAAACTGTTCATAAATGTGCCTGCAGTAGAGCAGTGCTGCCATCTTGTAAGCAAGCAGGGTGTCATATTGCTTACTAGAGAGCTACAGTAAACACAAGTGTAATTTGTATAGAGGTTTTAACAAAGGTAAAATTAGGTGTCATATGAATCTCTTGCACATTCAGCTGCTTAAACAATGTATGCCATCACAGACTTCTGAGGCTTCTAGCCTTCTGGCTTTTCATCTCTTTCTTCATTCATACAGAAGTCTGAAGTGATCAGTCCTTTGGTAGAAGAGGGCACTTCTTCCTCCTTTCTTTCTAAAATTAAGAGGAAGACAATTGAAACTGTATATGTCTCTTGTCAAAATTTTCCTTTTTTGACTTTCATTAGCTTGGAAGTTGAATTACCTGCAGTAGTTGCAGCAGAATCTCCTAGGGCTCATGCATCTTCCACTCCCACTCAGACAGAGATATCTAGCCCAACTACACTAAGGTCTGCCTTTTCTCTTGCCTTGCTCATTAATTCTGACCAGGCTAGCCCCTCCTACCTCTGCTGTGTTAGGATGACAGGAATATTTTTATACCCTTCCCCTCAGCGAACCATGTTAGTCCCCTTTATGGCTAGTCCAATACCATACTTGTTTTTGTTACTGTCAGCTGTCAGAATGCTGGCACTATCATCAACATCATTTTTCAACACTAATGTTTACACCGACTGATTTTTTTCCCAGCATCAGTACTTTCCATACCTGCAATGCATCAGTGTTGATTTTTCCTAATGCTGGTATTTGTGACACCAGTATTATTGGCATTGAAAACTGATAACCGATGACTGAAAATACATATAAAGGGCTATTGAAAACACAACAGTCTTTCTCTACAACAATACAGTTTTTAGTCAGGCCAGAAATTAATACAGCCCTATATAATAATCACACTGATAATATCGTCCAAAATATAGACAAAGGACTATGCTATTAATAGGATCAGAATTCAATAATCTCAGCAAAGCTTTTGACATGGAAGATTGTGAACAATATATTACACAACTTCCTAATTACAATAGGAATTAGCAAATATACTGTCTCTCCAATAAACATTTTAGTGCCCAGATATCCACTACTTGTCTTTCCTTACCACTGATCAGAGTATCCCACAGTGTTCAGTGCTGTTCTCCATATTTATCAATAATCTTCCCATACAAAGATGGTATGGCTATTTGCAATTCTAATTCATTCCCTTCTACCATTAAAAAAGATTTTGAGTATGATCTCTGCATGCTTCAAGTTGGACTATCAATTGCAAACTTTGTCTAAACAAAAACACATAATAATAACAATAATAGTAATAATAGTAAATAAATCAATAAATGTATGATGTTTGATAATAGACAAAAACTTGTTACAAATCCTGCACAATGTAACTTCATGTATAGTCACCAAGACCCCATCAAAACTACCTCTTATTTCAAATACCTAGGTCTCTGTTTAGATCAAAACCTAAACTTTCAATACCATGTTAATGCTACAAAGATGAAAATCAACACCCAAAATTTTGAGTCAAGATCTCCCACTTCCTATTTCAAGAGGGTAGAATAGTAATTGACAAAGGAGTCCTCCTCATCCAACTAGAATATGGCTTGTCTTAACAAACAAAACCTTATTTCCATTCAAGCCACCTTCAACAGCATGCATAGAGTCATCATCTTTATTCCACAAAGAGAACATAGTTCATAGGTAAATAATAGGCTATCAATCTGCCTAATCAATAACCAGAGGTCAGAAAACAGCCATGTACCTAGTATGTGTGAGATAAAGACCATAATCTTTATGCCAATCCCTTCCCCTAAAGAATAGTTTGGGCCCTCAGGCCTCAGACTCCTGTAGTTCATCTCTGGTGTTTGGTTTTCTACCACTGTAATGTGGAAGCACACAAAGGATGGATGTGGGGACAGAGCCCACATGTCCTACAATCAACATCACAAATTAATGTATTTACCTATGCAGCAAATTTTGCTGCTGATATAGCAAAGGCAAAATGTTAAGTTTATAAATATAAAAAAATCCCCCTTTTCACAGGTAGACTGATCAAATGAATTTCCAGTTATATTCCAAGATCCTAGTCACTCTCTACCCCCTGTTTACTTGCCAGAAGAAACAAACATTACTGTACAGATGACAACTTTCTGGCATTCAGTCATGTCCTTTTATGTAGACATTCTTCTTACACTTACTAACACCTTCCGTACTGTGCCTCCTTTTGCCCAATATTATTCACATGGCACCTCATGCACCCTGTCAACAAATTGCATCTAGCATACCCGTAAGATCCATGACTAATAAGATCAGTGGCCTCAAAAATCGTAATTATCAGGAGAGACTGGCAGTATTTTCTTTGTACTCAGTCTCATATAGTCTCGTCTGTTGAGATCTGTGTCTAGCATTTTGAACCTCTGTAGAATTAATGGTACCTGAAATACTCAGTTAAAGGAACTAAACCTTCATTAGCACATAAATAAAACACATTAGCATGATTGATTCATATCCTGACATATTCCTCACCTCTGAAACAAACTTCCACTATTTGTCAAGCAGAGTAGTACCCTTGCCACCTTCAAGGTAAACCTAGATAATTGGATGGGCAGACTCAAATTCTGCCCTGGTCTATCTTGCCTTGCCCTACATGAGGCTACAGTGAGTATTTGAATATGGTTTCCTTGAAGTTGGAGAGAACTATTGAAGAGAGTTTCCTTGAGGCTAGAGGGAACTTTTGAATAGGATTTCTGGCTAGGCTTGAAATGGTCTGCAGACTGACTGCCTAATACTTACCAATGAACCAATAAGTCTGCTGCTCTCCTGCTTGATTCCTTCACTATGAGTATACCCTTAAGGCGTGATGTTGACTTTAAGCCCTCCTATTTTATCCTATTCATAATTCTGTTAAGTTCTTGTGTCATAGGGGTTTCTTAGACTACCATTTCTTAGTTATGTTTCTCTTTGCTATTATGATCAGTATCAATAATCATTTTGTTTTTCTTATCCTGAGGAAGGGCAGATAACCAAAGAAAAATAGCTTTCTGATAAAGATCTTTTGCCCTCCTATTAGCCTTTCAATTATCACACATATATTTTGTTTGAAGCTGCTTAGCTCTCTGCATTCCTAGAAAATGTGCTTCCAGTCCCCAGGTACATTATCTTTGCATTTCCATGAGTTCTGGAAATGCCCTGCATAATCTTAGTGGCATGTTGAAGTACTTGTGCAAGCACTTTCACCTGATTATCCTGAGCCTTCTCTGCTTAGTAGCATATTCTGGAGCTAGACAAATTTCTTCCCAAAATTTCTTCCATCCAACTTTAAACTTTGTTGCCGGATTTCCCAAATCTGTATGCAGAATTCAATATGTTCTACTCATTAGTTTTTTTATACAAGCCCCGCTGGACCTGACCTTCACTGTACATTGAACCATCTTTGGAGTACTTCCTCAGTTTCACAGAGTTTTCTAAAATGTTTTATAAGTATTTACTAATCCAAGATATTGCACTGTATCCCTGGACATTAGGTTACATTGTTCCCTCACTTCCAACCATTCCGGAGGGTTCCCCATTTATCAGAACCTAGGTCCCTTTCTTCTTTTCAACCACATAGCTACCTGGTCTTATTGGATTCCTCTCATCCCCTTATTCTTAGCTCTCACTGGAAGCAGTTTTAGTCTTAAATGCTCTACTTGTTTTCTTTGTGTATTTTTTCAGTATTCCTAACATATATTCTTATAGTGGGGAATCAGTACAGTTATGTATGTAGCTTGCCTAAATTTCCATTCTATTTCTTCACAGGTTGATTCCCCACTCGCTGTTCACCATTGTCTTCCACTGTGGGTTATGATCCCTATCTTGTTCCAAATATAGCAGCTTTATTTGGGACACTTCATAATATCCCTTTAAATTAGGTAGTGCCAATCTCCTTCTTTCTTGTGGTAGAAGCAACTTCACACATTTGATTCTTGGGTATTGCCCTTATGAATATGCTGAACTGGTGGTTAATGGTGCCAGACTCAGTGAATGTGGCACTATTAACCACCAGTTTAACACATTACTGTGTGCTACCCTTGAGGTTTCTGACATAAGTGAAGAAGGCCTTATGGTTATCTTTCACCTGAGAGGCTATTTGAACCTCAAAGTTGGCTTTGTTTTACCTAATTAGCCCTCTTAGTTGCCTACTTAGTTGATTGAGAGAGGTTTTTTTATCTTTATAGGAATTGCATTTCCTGATTTTTGCCATATTTTTTTCCTTTTTTTGTATATCTATGGGAAGCCACCAGGGCTGATTGTTTCTGGGGCTAGTTCTGAGCTTTTTTCTGGTAAGGACGGCAGCCTGTATGCAGCCATTAACATGATTGCACAGAGTTTCTCTGGGCAATTCAGCATAGGCTTCTTTGTTCTCAGGGTTTGGAGAGGCACTGAATTTTGACAAATCATCACTTAAAAGGTAGTTTTCCTAGGAATAGCTCCTAACTGTTACTGGTTTTTCTGGGGCTATGAAGTTGATTTTGATTTAGAAGGAGACAGCTTTATAGCTGGACCTTACCAGGGAGGACAAGATGGGGTGGGTAGGGGGTGCAGTGTTATCCTATATTTGTGAATACGAGCCTCTAGTGGACATATTCACTATTTGGTCAAGGGTGTTTGCATTTATAAATTCCAGGAATCTCTGTGCCTGTAGATTTAAAACCATGTAGATTCCCAGTCTGTATGGGGGTAATGAAAGCCTCCCATGAGTAGGGTGTTAGGTTGAATGGTAAGTGTCTCCAGTAGGTCCAAGTATGCATTGTGAGCTTCATGGGATATGGAGTGTGACCTATAGCTGGCTAGGATATGGTATGCAGAAGAATTTTGTCTATGGTGATCTGCATGTGGAAGGGCTCCACTATGTCATCCTGTTTGACCAACCTAGAGGTGTGCTTCTTATTGATGTATATTGAGACACCCCCCATATTTAGCTCTTGTCTGTGCAGCTAATGGTCTAAAAGTGTGGAAGGCCCTGAATCCTTGCACTGCTGGGGTACTCTCTGCCACTCTAAACCATGTCTTGGTAACTGTATAGATGACTATATTCTCAAGTGTGAGAATGGCTTGGAGGGAGTATATTTTTTATTTTGTCTCCTGACATTGAGCAGTAACACCTTGAGGTTCAGTTGAGTTGATGTTGCTATGTCGGTAGGTAAGTCAGTTTGGCATTACCTAAAAAGAAAGGCAGTATGGAGGTGGATAATCTTTTAGCCAGTAGTAGAAAGCCTTATGGGGACAATTGTAGACCATCCTTGGAAAAGTAATATCTGCCAAGCTGACAAATATTGGATCCCCTTAGAATGACACCAGAAAGACAGCCAATTGTTAAAATCAATCATCTTTTGCAAACATTGTGCTGTCATCCTCAGTGATGGTAATTTGCTGCTCAAGGCTAGGCACATACCAGCCTGAGACACATAGTCTGAGAGCTCCATAATGTGTCTCTTCATATAGTCCAGGGAGGTGCATCTCAGGTCATTTACACCTACATGGACTATGATGGAATAATATTGGTACATATGGTGTAATGATTTGACAGATCCTTGCTCCAGATAAGCAATAACCATTATCTTCTCCTTGTTCAGCCAGGTTAGAGGGACATCAGTATGTCTTACAATGAAGTTCCCTATGACATGAGTCCTGTGCATTATGTTTGCTTGCCTTAGGGACTTAGTGTTTGGGGGTCCATTGAGTGTGACTGAATGTGTGGTGTTAGGTGCTGTTTCTTTCTGAGTGCCTTTGGATTACTGAAGCATAGCTTTGCCAACTGGTGGTCTAGGTTCATAAGTAGGTACTAGGCTATCTACCCGAGGGCATTTATAAGCCTAGCCAGAGTGTGTCAGCTTTTGCCGCCCCATTGATTAATTAACTGAGCCTCTGTCAAGAAGAGTCAATGAAGTGATCCCAGGGGTGTATTTTCTGTTACACATCCACTTGTCAAGGTTTCTCTTGAAGAGTGTTAGTGAGGGGCTTTGCCTAATGTAGTTAGGAATTTGGTTCCAAAGCATGGGGAGTCTCTGTGACAGGAATCTATCCCTCCAGCATGTTCTATTTGTTGTTGTGGTGAGGTTTAGCTCACTAGAGCGAGTGGCTCACAGTGACTTGGATTTCTTTAGGTGGAGCATGCCCATCAATTCTGAGTTGGACATGACTTTGTAAATCAGGCAGAGATCACCTCTGAGTAAGCGATATGCCACTGAGTTCAGCTGGAGTTTTTCCAGTCGGGCTGCATAGGACAAATGTTTGAGACCAGTAATCCTCTTGGTGAGGTACTTTTGTGGTCTTTCCAGCTGTTGGAAGTGTCTTGTGAGGTACATCCCAAACAGGGCATTTTACTCTATGATGGGTCTGATGAGTGACGAGTAGAGGGGCACTATAACCTCTTTATTTCTAGAAGCATACCCTTTAGTAATTAGATGGGCTACATAGAAGGATTTCCTAACTACTGGCAATATGATTGTCAAAGGAGAGATTACTATCTACCTGGGTCCCCAGATCTCTTATTACCTCTTCTGTATTAAGGGGGATGCCACCTATGTGGTAATTCATGGGTGTTTTATTTTTCCCAAATGGGATGACTATGCATTTTTGGCATTTAGCTTGAGACCGTGACTTTGACACCAGGTGTTCATCTCAGTAAGGCCCTTTTGGAGAATGTCCATGTCAGCCGGAGAGTCAATTATGGCTCACAGTTTGCAGTCATCGGCGAACTTGGTTAGCCATAGTCCTCCTGTGTTTGCCTGGACTTCTGAGAAGTATATGCCGAACAGTAGGGGTCCCAGGACCGAGCCTTGTGGGACACCGCTTGTGACTGGTTTGGAGTCAGACCTGGAGCCCACTATTCTTTCCATGTGAGTTCTGTCTGTAAGCCATTTGGCAGCCCATCTCGTGACATAGGGGTTTATGTTCAGGCTGGTGAGTTTTTCTATAATTCTCGAGTGGGGAATGGTGTCAAAAGCCATGGCAAGGTCAAGGTAGGCTGTCTGAACTACCTTCCCCTCATCTATGGCCTTGGTGACTGTCTCGAAGAAGTCAACCAGGTTTAGTAGGTATGATCTGCCCTTAACAAAGTCGAACTGGGTCAGGTCAAGTGTTTGGAGGTTCCCAATGTCTTTGTTAATGATGTCCATGATGATGCGCTCTATAGCCTTGCAGACGAGGCTAGTCAGACTTATGGGGCGATGGTTACCAGGGTCAGTTGTGGCCCCTCCTTTGTGGAGCGGAATAACCATTGCTGTGCACCATTCTATGGGCACATAGCCTCAGGAGAGGCTGAGGTTGAACAGTGTGTTTAGGTGGGGGGTTAGTTCGTTCTGTAGTTCATGCAAGACGCAGCCTGGGACACCATCTGGCCCCATTGACGCTGTGCTTTTGGCTTTTGAAAGGGCTGTTTTCACCTGTGCATCTGTGATTTCTGGGACACTACTTTTCCGGTATTGTTGTGAGCCCTCTTGGGGGTGAGAGGGGGTTGAAGTTTGCACTGAATCTATCTGCCAGGATGTTGGCAATATCAGTGGGTTCAGTATATTTTTTGCTATTTTGCACTAGCTCAGAGCATATCTGCGAGTTGCCACTTAGATTTTTGACATAGCTAAAGAAGGCTTTGTGGTTATCTTTCGAATCCTTGGCTATTTTTCTTTCGAAGTTAGCCTTGGAGGATTTTATGAGAGACCTTAGTTTCTTACTGATACTGATCAGGGATGTCTTTCCTTCTTGGGATTTGCTTTTTTTCTGAACTAAAAATTTAGAAAGTAATGCCAATAACCAAGGACTGAGTTCCACAATATTAATTCACTCGACCAGGAGCACCAAATTCCACATAAACGCCTTTATTTCACCAACATATATCACACGCGTTTTCGTCCTAGAACAAGGACTTCTTCAGACAAATTGAACTAATTGCTGTTAGTTTAAATACATTAATCGTGTTAAAACAATTTTCCAAACTCCAATAAAAACACTTCTTAAAATTTGAATGAACTAATCACAATATACTTGTGGAACTCAGTCCTTGGTTATTGGCATTACTTTCTAAGTTTTTGGTTCTTTGCAGTGCCACTCTTCGTTGTTTTTTTCTGAACTAGTTTCCTCCTTCTATTGTATAGCTTGTTTATGGCAGGGGTCTACCAGACTGGTTTCCTTCTCTTAGGTGAGTGAGTCTTGGTTTTGCTAGGGATGGCATGATCCATGCATCCTTGTAGGTGCTCATAGAGTGCATTTGTAAAGGTTCCTGCATCTTGGACACTGTTATCATTTAGCATGGGGGCTGTGAAACTTACCACCTCTGTCTTAAGTAAGGCGAAGTTTTCTATAGAAAAGTTTTTCACTGTGGTTTCCTTGGTTGGAGGTGGTGGAGTGGTGTGGACATCCAGAATGATTAGTTTATGGTCTGATCTAACCAGTGACGGGTTACCCTCTGGTGTGGAACACCTGTTACCCATGTTGGTGATGACAAGTCCAATATGTTTTCACCTCTGGTAGGGGAGTTTACCAGCTGATCCAGGGCATTTGAGTTTATAAATTCCAGGAAGTGCTGGAAATGGGAGTTTGTACTTGAGTAGTTTTCTCAGTTAATGGTAGGGTAATTGAAATCGCCCAATATCAGGGTGTTCAGTAGGACCTTCATATTTTCCAGTGTCTCCAGAAAGGTGGAGTGGTGGTCCTGGGTCATGGAGGGTGATCTGTAGCAGGCCACAATTTGCATTGCAGATTTGCCTGATGTTAGTTGCACATGGATTATCTCGGAGGTATCATGCTGTGCCATTAACCTGGAGGTGTAGTTATCCTTGATGAATATGGATACACCCCCTCCTTTTGTGTTTCAGTCCATGTTCTGTGGCCAAAATGTGTGGCATGAGTTGTAGCCCGGTAGTGCTGGGGTGCCCTGTGGAGCCTTGAACCAGGTTTCAGTTACTGCACAGATGTAGATGTTCTCCATACTGAGGAGTGCTTTGAGCGTGTGCATTTTGAGATTTAAACTCCTGGCGTTGAGTAGCATAACCCTCATTTTTTTTATTTGTGCTGTTTACAGAGGTGGGTTTGACTTTTGAGTCTTGCCTAAAAAAGGCACTATAGGGGCAGCAAGAGCCTTGGCCAGTATTCGAAAGCCTAGGGGTGACAGGTGCAAGTCGTCTCTTGCGATGCAACGAGGCCTGTCAAGCATGTCGTCCCAGGCTGACAGACACTGGATCCCTTTTAAATGACACCAGAAGCTTAGCCAATTGTTGAAATTGATCATTTTTTTCTTTATACTGCGGTATCATTCTTGGTGAGGGTAGGATGCTACTCAGAGTCAGGGTCATACTCACTTGGGCTACATGATCAGAGAGCTCTTCCATCTTTGTTGTTATGCTAGTATATGTGTGTCATATGCTATGTCAGGTGGCTGTTGTGGGCATGGTTTCAACAACCTGATTTATGCTTCTATGCAAGGGGTTAGCCTCCAGTGTCTTTGGATAAGTACACCTCTCGCATATTGTGTCTGTTTCTTTAAGGATGACGTGTTTGTTTGTAAACATGAAACAATTGTTACATTGTCTCAAGATGCTCATATCTGCCAAGCTGACTATAGAGAAGTTAGGAGATTGCATATCCATGTTGTCCAGTCCTTTAACTGGTGAGCTACAAGGGGGTGATGTATTGTGGTGAGAAGGCTATTAAGGGTGATTTGTTGCTGCAGATTAATACATGTGCTTTATTTGGTCAGATTATGATAAACAGTACTAAATTCCACTAATTTAAATGTTTATACAATACTGAAATCTACAAAACCTGTATGTGTTGCCACTCGATGCTCAGCTAACTGCTCCAAGCTTGAAAGCACGAAAGGTATTTGCTCTACATTTACTGCTTTACAGGATACAGTTTTTATGTACCATTCTATAGGGAAAATTTGCTTTGTATGTGTTTGCTACTGTACAGGGCACTGCTAGCTGCCACTGTGTGATGAGCAGCTCTGTACAAATGGACCAAATTTATAGCAGAAGAGAAAACTAACTAATGAGCCTTCTGGCCAATAAGACAACTACACTATGAGCCCCTTTTGTCTGTTTCCCAACTCTTATAGACAAAACACCTCATGCAACAAGATGAATAAATCCAGTCCTCCTAACGTACAAACAAATAGAAGATATCCACAAGTGCAATGCTACCAGAAACCAATTAAACAACTACTGAAAATCCTTTACTGAAGGCAATTGCAAGATAGTCTTACAGCAGCAACATTGAGAAGAAGAGCGATGTTTTGCAAAAAATACACTAAAGTGCACAAATAAAAGCAGGAAATATTAGCAATCACTCAGAATAACTTAAGCAAGTGTGATTTAGCAATCAAAAATACTTAGCTTTGCCTGGATGGCACTGGATACAAGTAAAACACTTTTGGAACACAGGCTTGTAAGTCAAGTTCTGGGAAAATGAACAAGAGAAAATATGTAGTAAAGGAGGGTTACTCAAGATCAACACTGGTTAGCTGGGTGGGCACTCAGTATCATGGATCAATGGAAAAAGAGTGTGAATAATACTTAAGTAGCTTATACAACAACAGACAAGAGCAATGAAAGAGGGAAGGGAGGGACTTTGGAGATTGGATTACCATAAGGGGTGGAGACCAGATACACAGTTTTATAAAAACACAAAGGAAAAGGGTGGAAGGGTTGTGAAAAAATTCAAGCTAGAGAAGAATCAAATCAAATAATGCCCAAATTGGATCTCTTTCAGAAACTGTAGTATAATGTCAGTGGGAGGTAGGGGCTGGGTAAACAAAAAGAACAGGGGAACAAAGAGGCACTGCAATGCAGCTTCTCTGAGTGAGAGATCAGTGACTCCAAGCAGGTTAGAATTTCACAAAACTTTACTTAATGTCGTATTAGGGATGGGGTAGACACAAAGAAAACAGGAACAGAAATGCACTGAAATGCAACCTTAAGCAAGTAAATGATAAGCAGAATATAAAACTGTAGGAGCAAAACTGGAAAAATCAACAACCGTAAAAGCACTGAAACACAAATCCTGGAGCTAATGTAATTCTACTACAGTTTAAGGTATCAGACTATGCAGAAATTTACCAGCAACACGGTTTATTAAAAAATGCAGTGAAAATGACTAAAAAGACTCAAATCTGGTAGTAATTCACAATTCTGCCACAACTGTGAATGAATGAATCTACAGGGCTAAGGCCCAGCTTGGTTTAAAACACAATCAGCTAGCTTTTACAAATAATTCTACTTGTGGGGATAGAAGTGAAGTATAATGTAGAAGTACAATCTTCACAAAATTGCAAAGTAAGCTACAAGACTAAAGTCCCAGAACGAACTATAAAATGCAAACAGATATTTTGGCTAAAATGTAAAACAATCAGAAATGTACAAATAAGTATCACCACACAGGTCAATATAACTCCAACATAAAATATTTAAGCAGAATTGAAATAAAAAAAAAATGTTTTCACTTTCCTTTTTGATGAAAAGCTTGTTGCTCCCAATTCAGGGCTTTCCACACCTCTCCAAGTCCTGCATTAAAGACCCTGAGTGGGATTACCTCTGTGATGGATATGGCAGGCTAGCTAGAGAGGGATCCAATCAAATAAAGCCAATATTGGAGCTCTTTCAGAAACTTTAACTTAATGTCTGGGGGAAGGTACAAAGAACAGGTGAAAGAAAAGAACTGGATTGCAACTTCACTGCGCTACAAGTCAATAACCACAGGCATGTTAGAATTTCAAAAACTTTAACTTTATATCTCAGTGAGAGATGGTTCAGACACCAAGTACAGTGGAAAAGAAAGGCACCATAATGCAACTTTAAACAGGTAAATGAGAAGCAGAATATGAAACTGTAGGAACAAAAATAGAATATCAACAACAGTAAAAACACTGAAGCACAAGTCTTGGAGCAGAAAAAAATGCTATCACAACTGTAATTCTGTGTTTTTTGGCATCAGACTATTCAGAAATGTACCAGTAATAACTTTTATGGTAAAATGCAGTACTGAATGAGTAAATAAGGTTCAAATCTAGCAGTAATCCACAGTTCTGCACAACTGTTACAAGACTAAGGCCCAGCATGTTCTAAAACATAAACAGCTAGCTTTTGCAAGTAATTGTACTTATGGGGATAGAAGTGCAGTATAATGGAGAAACACAAACTTCCCACAACTGCAAATAAAGCTACAAGACTAAGGTCCCAGAACAAATGAAAAAGTACTAACAGATAACATTTTGGCTAAACTGTTTTCTTCTTTGCTGCTGACTCCTTAACTGCGTTCCCTCAGCTTGCTCTCTATCAGCCAAGTTTGTCTTTTTCATCTCCATACTGACAGCGTACTGTTAAAAGTCCTGCATGCTGTATTAAACGGTTGCAGCGAAACTCGCTCATCACACAGCTCTGTTCTCTTACCTTGCAGTATCTCCTTATCTGCTAAGTATGTAGGCTTAGTTTTTTACATTTTGCAATATACTTCTTTAATGCATTATCTACTGTGCTCTCTAGCAAGTTGGTATGCTGTAAAGTAGCTTGGCAGCAAGGACCCCCCCACCCACGTTTCTTAATAGACTGCCTGTTAGTTTCAACAAACTTATGTCTATTATATGCTGGACTCATTAGCCTGTGTTATGATATTTCTTACCCAGCCTGTTTAGGTTATTTCTTACCTGATAGTACTACACAACAAAACTTCTTATTCTTACTATGAACAGTACATAGCCTTATTCTGTTAGAATTTTTTAGTGATTGTGCTTGGCTCTGGGCTTGGCTCAACCCGCTCTATTTGCTCACCTCCCACCCACCCCCCATATAATTTCCTTTATAGCTAACTACTTTGCACGTCCCACAACATACACTCTCCCCTCCTGTCTTTCACTCCATAGTAGACTATACCTCAACCCACTTGCTGCTACAACAGAATATTCTAACTTTACCCCCCCCCCACTGGTACTAGCTGGTATACACTATTATCCACTATCTAATAGACCATAACACTGTACTCCTTTGCATTTTATTAACTAAAAACATCCTGCAATATGTACTCCTCCAAGCGTAAAATCTATGCATTTCTAACTACATCCATCCTATTACTGCCTGTCCTACTCCTCCCTCTTATACTCAAATCACTTAACATCCACTTACACCCCAAACATATCTCCCCTACAAACCCAAATTGTTGTAGCCATATAACTAATCACCAAACATTTGCCATTTGTCCATCTATCTTCTCATTAAATACTCCTTTACCAAAAATACACTTACCTAACATCCAACTCACCCCTACCAAACACAAAACCAAATACTACACCCCCACTGCTAATTTGTTCAAACTCATCTACCTCCACAAAAACATTTTCTTAGCTGGAGACATCCATCCTAACCCTGGTCCATCACACTCCACTGCTAGCCCTCCTAACCCTAAAGTCAATAATCTCCTAAACAAACATCTTTCCTTCTATTCAATAGACACTAGGAGTATTCTGAACAAAGTAAGTGAACTACATGCTTGGATCACCCACTGTACTCCTGATATCCTTGTTCTGACTGAAACCTGGTTGGACTCCCAACACCAAGATGTAGAGATCTTGCCCGCTGGCTATAGCATACACCGTCTAGATCGACCAAAAAGGAAAGGTGGAGGCGTTGCTATCCTACACTCTAATCACCTTACCATTTCTAACTCTACTTTTACATCCCAAGCCTTCTCCTCAGCCAAAATTTTATCTATAAACCTAAATATTAATAGCCATTCCATTATCACCATTTTAGCAATTTACATTCCACCAGGTGATAATATCCCTCTACTGGAAAATATGCTTGCTCATATCTCCCAATGCATCCCAAATGAAACTGTCATTCTTGGGGATGTCAACATTAACTGGCCATCTCTCTCCTCTCAAAACTCCTCACAACACCTTAATCTCTATGGCTTTACTCAACTCATCTCTGATCCCGCTTAGTTCAGTAACTCCCATACAGCCTTGTCTCTCCTTGACTGGATTCTTGTCTCTCACCCTTACAAATACAATAACCCTGAAATGCTACCAAATTCCCTAAGTGATCACTGTCCAGTAAAAATACTAAGATACACATCCCATCAAGCTAAACCTCAAAGGTTTATCAAACACTGACAACAAACTTTAATCCTGAAACTCTCAAATCTTTACTATCAAAAGTGAACTGGAATCCCTTAAAACTACTCCCTTTGGATGAAGCTGTCCACTTTTTTAACTTCACTTTCCTTAGTATTTTAAATTCTGTGGCACCCCTTAGAACAGTCCGCACAAAGTCTAACATAGCCCCATGGCTGACTATAAACACACGTGCACTACTAAAAAAAAAAAAAGACAGAGCATAGAAAATTTGGACTAAAACTAAACATCAACCAGACCTCCAGAAATATAAAGAACTTAGAAATCTTGCCAAAAGTCCCATAAATAAAGATAAGAAAAACTTCTGTAATAATCAATCTTCTACCTTTAAATCCAACCCTAAAAAGTTCTGGCACTCTGTAAATCAAATACTACACCCAGGTACACAAGCCTCCCCTAACCCTTAACCTGACAAAACACATGAGGAAATTGCCTCCATATTTAACAACTACTTTATATACTCAATATCCAAATGACTAAATCAAGACACAAACCATCCCACCAGCAATAATAGACCTAATAGCTCAAACTCTTGCATCAGTAGTAACCTTACCACTACCTTCTCCCTCAAACCTGTCTCCACTAACTATATTAAAACTCTACTACCTAAATTAAAACCTTGCTCCACATCTGTAGACAACATTCCCTTCACATTCCTTCAGGCTGCTGCTGATGTTCTTGCTTTCCCAGTTTCTATTCTAATAAACTGCCCCTTCCATCTGGAAGCAATTTTATACCCTTCCAATACACAAAGGAGGAAACTCCACAGATATAACTAATTTTAGACCCATAGCCATACTCTCACCACTCTCCAAAATTCTGGAAAAATGTATACACAATCAAGTCTTACACTACCTTCTGCAAGAAAATCTACTCATACCTACCCAATATGGCTTTTGTCCCATGCACAGCACTACAACAACTCTCCTGTCTTTCCTAAACTTCGTATCACTAGCTAGAGGCAGTAACAAATTTATTTCCTGTCTCTTCATTTTCCTCACTAAAGCCTTTGATACAGTCTGTCATAAACTTCTTCTCCCTAAACTAGCAAACTTACAATTCTCTCCATCTACCATATCTTGGTTTAACAGCTATCTCTCTGATAGACTCCAGTCAGTCAAATGGCTCTCAGCTTTCTCCCCTCTTCTTCCTGTTAAAACGTGTGTTCCACAAGGTTCCATCCTTGGGCCACTTCTTTTTAACATCTTTACCAATCTTCTCTACTCTTCCTGTCCTGGATCCTCACTGATACAATACACAGATGATTCTACACTTACCACTATTGCTGAATCACCAACTCAACTAAAATCAGATACACAGTCCTCTTTTAACTCTGTAGAAAACTGGCTATCTGAAAACCAACTTATCCTAAATCCAAAGAAAACCAAATTACTACTCTTTCTCCCTAAAAACTTTAACCACATAAAGTCTTCCTTCTCTATACTATCCCAAAATAATACTCAAATATAGGTGGACACTAGTACAAAACTCTTAGGTGTTACTATTGATGATAGACTAACCTTTGATTTACACATCAGTAATTGTATCCGAAAAACACATCTCAAGGTAGGTCTCTATAGAAACAAAAAATATCTTACCAAAACAGCAAAACTAACCCTTTCAAATGCCTACCTCTTACCCACTTTACTTTATAGCTCCCAAATTCTCACCAGCCTCAACACTGGACTACTAAACAAGTTAGAAACAACTTGTAACAGGCTTGCCAGATTTGCTGCCCAAAATTCTTACAAGTCCCATCACTGTCTCACACTAAAATATCTAAATTGGCTAGAATTACCTAACATGCTTTGGCATAATCAGTTTCAGATTATTCATTCCATTCTCTACAAACCCCTCTTTCTGTCCTGCTATCTCATCTCTAATCTCTCATTACCTACCCACTAGATTACTCTGCAGTTCTGAACAAGGCCTACTAAAAATCTACAAACCAAGGACCAAAATGGGTCACCTAGTCTATAGCTTTAACCTTTCCAAGGCCTGGAATAGCCTACCACTAGATATAAGATCCCTTGAACATCCCACTCAATTCAAAACCGCTACAAAAAATACCTTCATGAAAAATGGACTTGCCAATGTAAATATCCCCCATAAATACTCCCCTATAAAGTTCTACCTCTCTTCTCTCTTCCTTCCCTTCAGTAAACAAACTTACCACTTTATCTTCTCCTCTTGGTACATCACTGTACAAATATAACTAGCAAAGTATTTTAACTATGTAACTATTGCACTATTATGTATATAATATGTAATTATGAATGTATCCCTCTGATGAATGTATTTATATGTATTTCACTTGTCACAGTTTAATGTATGACGCTGTAATGCAATAATGTATGGTACTGATGAATGTAATGTGTGGCACTGTAATGCAGTAATCTGTGGTACTGATGAATGCATTTCTATATGTATTCAATTTGTAAAATTTCTATTTTCTTTTGGAACTTTTCTCCTTGGGCCTCTGCTGAAAATGGGCATTTGTAGCCCAGTCGGACAAACCCGGTAAACAAATATTAAATAAATAAATAAATAATAGAAAAATACAAGGAGGTATCACCACACAGGCCATTTTAAGTGCAATTTAAAATATATAAGCAGAATTGAAATAAAAACATTTTTATATTCTTTTTTGATGAAAAGCATTTGGCTCATAGTTCATAACTTTCCACACCTTTCCAAATCCAGCCTAAAGGACTGTAGGTGGGGGTAGCTCTGTGCTGGATATAGCAGGCTAGCTAGGGAGGAAGCCAATCAAATAAAGCCAACATTGGAGACTCAGTGGGAGATGGGCCAGACACAAAGAACAGGGAACAGAAAGGCACTGGAATGCAACTTCTTTGTGCTACAGGCCAATGACCCCAGGCAGGTTAAAATTTCAGAAACTTTAGCTTATTGCCTCAGTAGGGGATGGGGCAGACACAAAGAACAGGAGCACAGAAGGGGCTGGAATCCAAATATAAGTAGAATAAAAACTGTAGGGAAAAACTTGAATATTATCCATTGTAAAAGCATTTATTTAACATTTGTTTACTAGAAAAGTCCAACTTGGAATGAGCCAATTTTCAGCAGAGGCCCAGGAAGAAATGCTCCAGATGCATGTCTTTGTAACATGGGAGGAAACCAGACTGTCTTGAGGAAACCCACACGGACACAGGGAAGGCATGCAGACTCTGCACAGAAGGCACCACAGGTGAGAATCGAACCAGGGAACCTATTGCTGTGAGGCGAGAATGCTAACCACTGCACCACTGTGCCATCCTTGTATTGAAGCACAAATCCTGGAGCAGAAAAAGTAGTACTTACTACCATATTTCTGTACATTTTAAGGCACCAGCGTATGCAAAAACCTGCCAGTAACAGTGTATGTGGGAAAATGCAGTAATAAATGAATAAATAAGGCTCAAATCTGGTAGTAGTTCTCAGTTCTGCCACAATTGTGAATGAAACTACATGACTAAGGCCTAGTAGTTTAAAATACTAGCAGCTAGGGTTACAAGTAAATCCACTCATGGAGACAGAAGTGTAGTGTAATGCAAAAACATAATGTTCTAACAACTGGAAATTAAGGTAAAAGGCCAAGGTCCCAGAACAAACTAAAAATATGAGTAGATATCCTTTTGGCTAAAACATGGAAAAAAACACAGAAAAGTACAAAGAAATATAACCACTCAGGAAACTCTAAATGCAACTTAAAATGTTTAAGCATTTTTTTTCCATTTTCCTTTTTGATGAAAAGCTTGTTACTCACAGTTCAGGGCTTTCCACACCTGTCCAAATCCTGCTTAAATGACCCTGTATGTGGTATCTCTATGCTGGACATAGTAGGCTAGCTACAGAGAGATCCAATCAAATAAAGCCAACATTGGAGCTCTTTCAGAAGCTTTAGCTTATGTGGTGGGGGCAGACATAAAGAGCAGGAAGAACAGAAAAGCACTGGATGTAACTTTTCTGAGCTACATGTCAATGACTCTAGTTAGCTTAGAATTTCCGAAACGTTAGCTTAATGTCTGAGTGGAGGATGTTGAAGACAGAAAGAGAAGGGGAACAGAAAGGCACTAGAATGCAACTTGAAGCAGGTAAATGATAAGTAGAATAAAACAGCTGTAGGAGCAAAACTGAATAACTGTAAAAGCACTGAAGCACAAATCCTGGATCAGAAATAGGATACTGTCATACATGGAATTTTACTACAGTTTAAGGTACTAGACTAAGAAGAAATTTACCAGTAACACTGTTTATGGAAAAAATGCAGTAATAAATGACTAAATAAGGCTCAAATCTGGCAATAGTTCACAGTTCTGTCACAGCAGTGAATGAAACTAAAGGACCAAGGAAACACAATATTCACACAATTAAAATTAAGCTAAAAGACTAAGGTCACAGAATAAACTAAATAAAATGCAAACAGATACCTTTTTGGCCAAAACATGGAAAACATAGAAAAGTACAAAGAAGTATCACCACACAGGTTAATTTAAGTGCAGCTTAATATATTTAATCAGAATTGAAATAAAATCATATTTTCTCTTTCCAATTTGATGCCAAGCTTATTTATAGCACAGGACTTTCCACACCTCTCCAAGTCTAGTATAAAATACCCTGGCTGGGATAGCTGTATATTGGATATAGCTGGCTAATTAGAGAGGGATCCAATCAAATAAAGTCAACATTAGGGGTCTTTCAGAAATGTTGTCTCAGTTGAAGGTGGGGGTGGGGGGCAGACACAAAGAACAGGGAACAGAAAGGCACTGGAATGCAACATTAAGCAAATAAACAACAAAAAGAATAAAAGTGGTAGGAGTAAAACTGGAATATCAACATCAGCAAAAGTACTGAAGCACAAATCCTGGAACAGAGCAACAATACTCTCGCTATTGCAACTGTATACATTTTAAGGCATCAGACTATGCAGAAATATGCCAGTAACACTGTTTTTGGAAAATTGCAGTAATAGCTTTTACAAGTAGTTTTGCTTGTGGAGATAGAAGAACAGTATAATGTAGGAAACAATATTCCCACAACTACAAATGAAGCTATAAGACTAAAGTCCCAGAATAATCTAAAAAATGCAAACAAATAACTTTTTTGGCTAAAACACAGCATAAAAACAGAAATGTACAAATAAGTATCACCATATGGCACTGTAAGTGAAGCTTAAAATATTTAAGCAGAACACCAAAACAAGCCACAAAAGTTTTGGCTAGGTATAAACAAACACCTTAGTTCAGGACAGTCCTCCACTTCTACCCCCTTAGATTCTAACCAAAATCCCTCCCAGCAGTAATTGCCAATACTTTTAACAGCTTCTTTACAACAACCCTCCAGAACCTAGCTAATCAGTTATCCCCTGGATGCCCATATTCTCTGGCTACTACACCCTGCTCCCAACTCCCCTTCAATTCCAAGCCAGTTTGCACATCTTTGGTCCGAAAATTACTTAAAAAACTAAAGCTTACCACCCTGTCAGCTGATCTACAAAAAGCTGCAGATGCCATAGCATACCCCATTACTATTCTGATCAATAGAACTATAATTGAAGCATCCATTCCCCCTGTCTGGAAGATATCCCATGTCATCCCACTCCATAAAGGGCGCAGCTCTACTGAACTTTCAAACTATAGACCCATAGCTATTCTGTCACCCTTGGCTAAAATTAATGAAAAATGTATCCACAATCAACTCCTGAACTATCTTATCCATAATGGTCTTCTAGCCAACACCCAACATGGCTTTAGACCATTCCAAAGTACAACCTCAGCCCTCTCCTTCTCTAATGTCATTAGCCAACACCAAAACAATAATAAACTTTCCTCTGCTATCTTTCTCGATCTTTTAAAAGCCTTTGATATGGTAAACCACCAAATACTCATAAACACTTTAAAAATCCATCTCCATGGCATCCAATGGTTTCAATCATATCTCAGTGGTAGACAGGCTGTCTAATGGCAGAGCAAACTATCCACCCTTTTACCCATCACCCTCAGAGTAACCCAAGACTCCATACTAGGTCCACTGTTATTTTCCATTTTCATTAATGATTTGTATAAGGTCATCCCAAATGCAATATGCATTCAATATGTGGATGACTCCACTTTAGTATGCTCCGGCACTTCACGTACAGAATTGGCTCCTTAACCGTCATCTCATGTTAAATCCTAATAAAACCAAACTGCTGCATTTCTCCCCCACTCACAGGTCTGCCACTATAACCTTTACATTAAAATCCAACAATGACACCATTATTTCCCCAGATTCCACAACCAAACTGTTAGGAGTTATAATAGATAGCAATCTTAAGTTTGATCTGCATATCAATAAAACTATTAAAACAGTTAATAAAAAAACTTGGCTCACTATATAGGATCAAGCCCTTCCTAATGCCATTAGCCAGAACTGTAATTGTTTGTACACATCTACTCTTCCCCCCTCCTCTGTGCTTCCCCTCTATTTACAAACCTCAGCAAAACTGACCTTAATAAACTTTCTAGCAGCTACAATCACATTGCTAGATTTGCTATCAATGCAACCTACAGAACTCATCACTGTCATAACCTAAATTTACTAGGATGGCTTGAACTGCCTAACCTACTTCAGTTTAACCAACTAATAGTTGCACACAAGATCCTGTACCAACCAGATAATAAACCCATACTTAAAAGCCTCATCACCCCCTACAGTAACCTTAGCGCACTTCGTTCATCTGAAAGACTACTAGTTCAGACTCTCAAATCCAACAACACAGCCGGTAAATATGTATTTGCTAACTCTGTTAGCAAAATTTGGAATTCTCTTCCTGCTAATCTTACATCTGAACTCTCTCTACCTCTTCAAGAAAAGTCTGATTCAGTACTTTAAAAAACAATGGCTATGTCCTTGTCCTAATCCAGACTAATTCTAACCATCACTCGTGTGCACATGGAGGACTTCTGCCTACACTTTTTTGTTTCTTAACTTATAAATCCTATGATCTCCTTGGATCTACTACCAGGTCAGCCTACTAGGCATTCAATACCCTATCATTCTTAAAAATACTGTCTAGAATTTTCCATCTGAGTAAAAATGTAATAATTTGTGTATCTCTTTTTGTGTTAGTTTACATCTGTGTAAAAATCCATTTATTTATATTTTATTTTGTGTTTTAAACTGTAAAAATGTAACAGTTTGTTGAATGTCTTTGGAGCTTTTCTCCCTGGGCTTCCACTGAAAATGGAGATGTATCCAGTCGGACTATCCCAGTAAAATGAATAAGTAAATAAAATTTTAATCAAAGTTTTCCTTTTAGATGGAAAGCTTGTTGGTCACAGTTCAGGGCTTTCCACACCACTCCATGTCCTAAATAAAATAAAAAAAAAAACATTTATGTTGTATCCTGAGAGCTTTGCAAAAGACTGAAACAACATAAAGAGTTGGTAAGTCCCTGTCAGGTTAGGATAAGAATAAAATTATGTTGGCCATAAACAGTGATATTTTAGATTGGGTTACATACCTATCATTCACTGTTTCTTGCAAATCTCTTATTTTAGCTGCCAGGATCTCTAAATAAAGGGTGAATAACAGTACCAACAATCAGCAGCCTTTTTGACTATCCATGTGTAACTCAAAGCTGTCTATCAGTTATCCTGAGGTTTTAACTCTGGTAGCCAAACATCTATATATTTGAGGGAATCCAAACTTAAGCAAAACTTGAAATAGGTATTTCCATTCCACCCTGTCAAATGATTTTTCCTTGTTTAGGCTTACCAAAATAAGTAGATTACTTTTTCTCCTTTTGCGTCTTTTTGTGATATCATTTTTTTTTAAATATAATCAAATATTTGCCTACCCTTTATGAATCCACACTGGTCATCATCATTCAGTCTTGGCAAAAAGTGTGTTACTCTGTATGTCATTACTGAACATGAAAACATTTCAGTGATGGTTGAGAAGAGATATTGGACTTTGGGCCCAAAGTATCCCTTCCTATTTTTTTTTTTTTTACGTTGCCACAATTCTAGTATTTTTCCAGGATAAAGTTGAGTGCCCTTCTTTCAAAACCTTATTAAAAAACCTCCATCATATTTCCAGAATTTTCCCTTGAACCACTCTACAAAGTTCATTTGGTAGACCATCCTCCCAGGGTACTTCTCTGACTTCTGCACTGTCTTAAATTGATGAAATTCCTTGAATATGATTTCCCCTGTCAAATTAGTATCTTCTTCTTCTTTCATTTGGCTTAGATATAGATTTTGAAAGAGCTACTCAAGTTCCTTGGGATCTCAAGCCTCCCTGGTGTATAACATCTCATAAAATCTCATAATAGAGCCAGGATTTGCTGATATTACCTCACTATTTCCTTCACTTGAGGGATGTCTGAGTTTCAACACCACCCATTTTACCCATTGCTTTCTCACTAAGATCTTTTGGGTCTTTGTGATATTTTCAAGGACAGTTAACTGTGTAGCCACTTTGATTTATTCTAAGAGCCTATATAAAAAATCCTCCCTATTTAATTTCTTCTCCTCTTGAGCACTTGCATCATTGTTCGGTGTTCTTTCCTGTCTTTCCCTCTCAGCATCATTAACCATTTTCAGCCTTATTTTTAAAACTTTCCTGCCTGTCCCCAGAACATCTTCTCTTTCACCTGAATGTTCTTACAGCTATCTTTGGTGTATCCCATTGACATCCTAACCACTCACCGTTTGTGTCCACTTCTGTCAGTAAACATTCTAGGGAGGTTTATAGCTATTCCCTCAACTCCTTCTTATTTAACAGATATTGTAGAAAACACCAGTGCCTCTCCTTGGCCATAGTTTCTAGCTCTTAATGTCATTTGGATCAGAATGTGATCTGAAATAACTATTGGATAAGTCCAAAATCTTCCTATCAAATACAAATGTTCCTTAGATAGGTAAAGTCTGTATAATTTGGCCCATATTTTATCGCAAGAAGGAGAACAGTAGGTAAAATCTGAGTGGTTCGGTATAAACTGCCCCCCCCCCCCACTTAATAACCCATGAGATTGACATATTTTTGGTAGTGCTTGTGACTTATACTGCTTAATCTTGGGCCTGCAGATATATCTCGGTGTGTGTGTGGGGGGGGTATTACTAAATTCCAGTCTTCTTTTGTTATCAACAACCCATTTTGGTAACTAGCAGGCTACCCTATAATATGCCTAATATCCCTGTTGGAAGACTTTGGAGGAAAAAACACTGAAGCTATAGTCACTCTTCTGTCCTTCCAATCTGCCCTAATTGCCACACATCTTCCTGCCCTGTCTATCAACTCCTATTCCACTTGTAGGGTATACCATTCCAAACCAGTATGAGTATCCTTCATTTCCGCTCTGTTTCTAACTTGTTTGAGTATGCCTTTTGGAATCCCCCACTTAAAGAGTTCCCTGTGCTCTGTTCTACTTAAATTGGTCTCTTGGAGCAATAGAATGTTTACTCTGGATTGTTGCAAGAAGATCAGCACCTTCTCTCTCTCTTATTTTTCTAGTCAATATGTAACATTCTATGTAAGAGCATTCAGTGTTTTCTTCAATTTGTTCTAGTTCTTATGCTCACGGACCAAAAAAAAACTTGTTCTCATCCCTCTATCTCTGATGTTCTTAATCCTGCCCTTTTGAGCTTTGTTTGCCCCTATAGATTTATCTCTAGGTATTTGACAAGAGTGGTATTTTACAGGAAAAGTCCATACTTCCTTAACTTCCTGCTCCACTACTCACACATGATAGGTCAGTGCAAGCACAAACAACATCCCCTCTTCTCATAAAAAAGAAGCACAAACAAATCTCTAGAAAGCAGTAGCAGTAATTCAGATTGTCTTTTAGGCATAACACCCTGGCATCAGTGACTGCAGTGTCAGTCACTCATTTGATAGCTTCCTTGCCTTTGGTGCAGAAGGTTATGGGTTCTATTTCCACCCCATGTAGATTGATTGATGATGCTGCAGTGCATCATAAGGAGGGTGCTGCACTCCTGAGCATACTGTCCTTCAGATAAGACATTAAACTGATGCCCTGTCTGCTTGTCTTGGTAATAGCTCAGTTGGATGTAAAAGGTCCCACTGCACCTATAGAAAAGTGTAGGGTTCTTTATTTAAAACATTATTTACAACACTGGGTCGGATTCACGAAGGCTTGCACAGAGTCTAAGAGTAGAGTAAGACTCCAGACATCCAATATGTCTGCCGAGCGATCCAGCAACAGCCGGCAGGGGCGTGCATGAGAGCTCCTAAAACTACTCTTGCACACACAGTGTTAGGTTATGCAAATGACCTCATTTGCTGCTGAAAGCTATGCAAATGAGGTAAATTTGTGATCCAGGAAACACTAACCTGTTCGAGTAAGAGTAGAGTTATTTGCAGAAATGTACTCCGTTGGTAACGGAGTACCGTTCTGCAAATAGCAAAATTGAGCTATGACAGCTCCAAATAAAGGATGCATCCAGTTGAGGAAGCATGCCAATGGCCAAATATAAGGCCATTGGCATTTTAATCTGTTGCAAAATATTAAAAATATTTTTTTTCCCCTGATCTCCGATGTTTAAGCATAGCACAGCGCCACGTAAACGTGAGGCGCTATAAAAAACAGAAAATAAAAACAAAAAAGCAAAAATAGGCATTTTATTAAAAATATTCCTCTGCCATGCAGGTGAATGGCAGGCTGAAGACAATATAGCTAATGAGTAGTGGTTACTAAGGGGGGAAGCTCAGTTTGAGAGATGTAACCAAACATTAGTAGGCAATCTTGTGCAAATGAGGATAAGGATAGTGAATCCCAATTTCCCTGCCGTGTGAACCATGTCCCTAGAGTGTAAGTGTAGGATTAGGGGAGTAGTAGAGTAGACGACAGGTGACATCATGAGGGGGTATGTATCAAAGACTGTAAGCTTATTGGAACAGAGTGGCATGTGTTTGCTGTGAGTTACTCAGCACTGGAAGAGGTGTGTCTACAGTTGTCTTAACTGAAAACCAGAAACCGAAGGAGTACGCCATGGATATCACTAACGTTTCTTGCAAAGATGCTTACACTGTGTGTGCGTGTGTGCACGCTTGTAAACCCGTCTAAGCCTGTATGCGCGTGTGTGCACCTGCCTAAGCCTGTGTAAGCCTGTGTGCATGCATGTGCGCGTGTTGCGCTTGTTTGAATGGTGCTGCCCCCTGTGAAAACAGAAAGGGAAAAGGAAGGAAAAGAAGTCGTAGGAAGTTAACCAAGGAGAGCTAGCAGAGCTGCCAGGTGAAATCAATCAGACTCAGCCAATTACACAGGCAGTGCACTAGCCCAGCCCAGCACTTAAAACTCTGCAAACAACATTCCCCCATGTTTTTCTGAGAAACACTGCAACTTTGCAGTTTACAAAGAGAAGTGAAAATTTAAAAAGCTTAACTGAGACAAAAAAATGTTAGGGGCTGCCATTGCTATTATAAGGCAACATGTGCAAGATGCTGAGGGTGGTGCCATAGCGAATGCTGCTGAGCAACCCACAGTGAGGAGACAGAGAAGAGTGTACAGACCCAGGGTAACCTACCAGGGGCTACATGAGCTGGAGATAGTGGAGTGCTATAGAGTGGACAAAGACCTCCTGCAGCAAATTGTTGAGCTGTGCAGGCCATGCCTCACACACAGAACCAACAGAGGGGAACCCATCTCAGTAGAAACCAAGGTATGTGTTGGCCTACGAATACTAGCAACAGGTACCTTCCATAGACCAACTGGTGATATGATGGGGATTTCACAGGCATCAGCATCCAGGGTACTGCACCAGTTTCGGAATGCCATGTCAGCACATGTCGGTGATCATGTATATTTCCCCAATTCCCGTGAGGTATTGGCCAGCAATATGCATCTCTTCCGGCAAATAGTGGAATACCCTGAGGTAGTGGGTGCAATTGACTGCATGCACATACACATCAAAGCACCAGCTGGTGAGCGGGGTAGGGCCTACATCAACCGCAAGGGCTTCCACTCCATCAACTGCCAGGTCGTGTGCGATGCCCAGGGCATAATACTGAATGTGTGTGCTGGCTGCCCTGGAAGCTACCACGATTCCCATATCTGGCATCTGACGCAGCTGTACCAGACATTTGCCAATGGAGACATCCCTGACGGTCACCTAGTGGGGGATGCTGGATATGCACTGGAGCCGTGGCTGATGACACCCATCAGAAATGCACACACACCTGAACAAGAACTCCATAATGAGGCACACGCACAAACACGAAATGTAATTGAGCATGTGTTTGGGATGCTGAATGCCTGGACACATCTGGTGGAGCCTTGCAGTACTCACCAACTACATGTACCCAAATGGTCATGGTATGTGCCATGCTACACAATATGATCCTGCGAAAACAGCTGCAGCAGGAACAGCATGGGGCAGGGCCAAATAGCCCCCCACCATTGCCAAGCTTGCACAAGCACAGCGTGACTTGGAGGAGGAACAACCTGAGCCTGCCCCAGTAGGCAGAAGTAGGCGTGCCCAGTATGCCTTGGCAAAGAGGCAACACATAGCACATACACTGGCTCAGTGGGAACCCTGGAAATTATACCTCTCTCTGACTCTCACATAAAATAAAAGGGATGCCTAACTTGACACTACCTGTTGCCACACATGTATAGTGCATGTACTATGTGCATCCGACATAGGCAGCCCTGCAGCACCACCTGAGGCATGATTGCCATGTTTTAAGCAATATAAAGCAGTGCTAAGCAGCTTTTACCACTATTTGGTATATGTAAACAAAATTGCCTGCACTAACTAGCGCAACGTCGGGCAACGTTGAGCAATGTTGGGCAAGGTCGGGCAAAGTCGGTCATAGTTGAGCAAAGTCAAGTAAACATGCTCCTATCTGCTTTACTGTTCTTTAAGCAGTCTGGTCTGCCCAGCATGAAAATAAAAAGCAGTGACAGGGCTTGAACCCAGGATGCTGTGCACTATAGTCACAGTACTGAACCACTAAGCCATGACAGCATTTCACTGGCACAGCCACAGCAGGAGAATTGTACACTAATGCAAACACAAAGAAATGCTGTAGCATGCCCCTAAAGAGGCATATGGGTAACCTCCCCCACAGGCCTATGCAGACTGAGAACAGTAGGCCAGGCGGTGTGATGTGGGTTGGGTAGGCTATGAAGTCGCAATCTAATATACGTGACAGTGGATGCTAAGATCTGTAGTACAGTAGTATGCCTCAAGCCAGTACGATAGGCAACAGTACAGACTGAAATGGAGTACCTTTCAAAGCAGTGCAGGTCTAGCAAATGTGTATAAGTGTCAGGTGAACCCCTCATCCTATGTACACCCACAGTAACAATCAGGTGTGCCCCCGGGTAGAAATGTACAAAGAATAGCTGTCTCCCCTGTATGTAGAAATGTTGATAAGTCTATGCAAAGTGTCTCATGGAAGCCCTGCAGGCACAGCATGATCCCTGTTGATTTATGACACAAAGGTGTGCCCTGCTGTAAAAATACAACTTGATTTTCCACACATATATAGTATAAATGTCTATAGCGGCCGTGCTCACACACTTCAACAAATGTAGTGGATTTCATTCAGCATCACACTGAAAGGTCATACTGGGCATGCTCACACACTTAGGCTAAATATGGAGGTAATAATAAGGGATCTATGGACAAATGTGGTTAGTCATCTCTACTTCCAGAAACACATTCACAAAGTGCTCAGAAAATCATGCTATGTGTTCACACAACCTGCCAAGGTTTGTGCATGTAGGTCAAAGGAGATTCCCTCTACTCATCTGTCATCAGACCCATCAGAGAGTACCACAACACACTTGCGATGAATCTGACTTGACACCGTCAGCAGCTGGAAAGACCACTGAAGTACCTCAACAAGAGGATTACTGGCCTCAAACATTTGCCCCATGCAACAAGACTGAATTTAACCCAATCTGTACTCTGTTGTATACTGTCTACTCCGGAGATCTCTGCACAACAGACAGGTCCATGTCATGGCAACACTCATATCTGTTCTGAGTTACAGCTCAATGGCACTAAATATACAGACCCAACTGATATTGGCAACATCCTGGCAGATAGGATCAGTGTTAACTTTGGCCCCCTCTCACCCATGAAAGAGCACATCACTATAATGGAAGACTGCAAAGTTGCTGTCATCATGGCTGCACAGGTAATAAACACTCTCTAAAGCCAGTATCACAGCAGCCATGGGACCAGATAATCTCCCAGGCTGTGTTCTACCACAGAACGAACAGGCACCACACCGACGTACCATGTTCAGTCATAGCCACACCTCAGGCTTTGTGCCAGCTGAATGGTGCACAGCAACGGTTATCCCACTACACAAGGGTGGAGACACCATGGACCCCAGGAACTAGCGCCCCATTAGCCTGATGAGCCTGCCCTTTAAGGCCATGGAATGTATCATCATACAACTTATAAAAAATACAGTTGTAATCCCCAAACCCTGGACCACAACCATGTTGGGTTTGTAAAATGCAGATCATATCTCCTAAACTTGATAGATGACATTGAAGCAGTCACCAGAACCGTAGACAAGGGTAAGGTGGTTCGCAAAGCCTATGTAGATCCTGCCACAGCTTACAACACCATCCCACACAATGTAAATATAGATAAACCCACTAAACAAGGTAAATTGCTATGTCACAAGATGGGTTGCCAACAGGCTTACTGACAGAACGCACACTGTGAAAGTAGCAGACTCCATGTATGACTTTGGACCAGTGACGAGTGCAGTACCACAGGGTCCAGTCCTGGGTCTTGTCCTGTTTAGTATCTACTTCCCTGAAGTAAACTATAACATGGAAGGTCTGTGGCTACTGAAGTTTCCAGATGACTGCAAACTAGGAGCCATAATTGTAAACACTAAAGATGTGGACATCCTACAAAAGGGCCTCACTTAGACAGATGGTTGTTGTCAAAGCCATGGGCTCAAGCTCAATGCCAAAATGTGCATTGTCATCCCCTTTGTTAAAAACTCTGTAGCCATGAACTACAACATAGGTGGTAGTATGCTTAACACTGAAAGTGTGACAAGAGACCTTGGGTCACAGGTAGACAGTGGACACAACTGTGATAATCACATCCCCACAGTAGTCAGGAAATCCTCTTATGTGGCACACCTCATCACAAAAGGTGTCTCATGCAGAATAGAAGAGGACATTGTTCCCCTCTACTCATCACTCACTAGAACCATAATAGAGTACAACGCCCCTTTTGCTATGTACCTCACAAGACAACTACAACTGGAAAGCTTGCAGCAATACCTCACAAAGAGCATTAGTGGCCTGAAATACATGCCATACACAGACCATCTCAAAATGCTCCAGCCGTACTCCCTTGCATATCGCCTACTCAGAGGTGTTCTCTGCCTAACATACAAAGCTATGTCAAACATAGAGCTGTTGGACATGCTCCACATAAAACACTCACATTCCCTCTGATCTTCGGACCCAAACCATAAGTGAAATACCAAAGGAAGGGTTGTATCCATTTACCTTATGGATACCCACACCTACAGGTTAGTGACACAGCATGAGGCCTTGGAGACCATGCAAGTGCAACTAAAATTGGGCAAAGCTGCTTATCAGATTGTAGCCTGCTACAGATCACCTACCTTGTCTCAGGAACCTCACTCAGTAGTCCTGAGAACAGTGGAAATTACAAAGGTCCTATCAAACACCATTATATGAGGAGATTACAACTACCCAAACATTGAGTGGGAGAATTACTCGTGTACAACATCCTTTGCCCATTGTTTCCTAGAGTTTAAAAACTCCAATGGTTTCAATCATATCTCAGTGGTAGACAGGCTGTCTAATGGCAGAGCAAACTATCCACCCTTTTACCCATCACCCTCAGAGTAACCCAAGACTCCATACTAGGTCCACTGTTATTTTCCATTTTCATTAATGATTTGTATAAGGTCATCCCAAATGCAATATGCATTCAATATGTGGATGACTCCACTTTAGTATGCTCCGGCACTTCACGTACAGAATTGGCTCCTTAACCGTCATCTCATGTTAAATCCTAATAAAACCAAACTGCTGCATTTCTCCCCCACTCACAGGTCTGCCACTATAACCTTTACATTAAAATCCAACAATGACACCATTATTTCCCCAGATTCCACAACCAAACTGTTAGGAGTTATAATAGATAGCAATCTTAAGTTTGATCTGCATATCAATAAAACTATTAAAACAGTTAATAAAAAAACTTGGCTCACTATATAGGATCAAGCCCTTCCTAATGCCATTAGCCAGAACTGTAATTGTTTGTACACATCTACTCTTCCCCCCTCCTCTGTGCTTCCCCTCTATTTACAAACCTCAGCAAAACTGACCTTAATAAACTTTCTAGCAGCTACAATCACATTGCTAGATTTGCTATCAATGCAACCTACAGAACTCATCACTGTCATAACCTAAATTTACTAGGATGGCTTGAACTGCCTAACCTACTTCAGTTTAACCAACTAATAGTTGCACACAAGATCCTGTACCAACCAGATAATAAACCCATACTTAAAAGCCTCATCACCCCCTACAGTAACCTTAGTGCACTTCGTTCATCTGAAAGACTACTAGTTCAGACTCTCAAATCCAACAACACAGCCGGTAAATATGTATTTGCTAACTCTGTTAGCAAAATTTGGAATTCTCTTCCTGCTAATCTTACATCTGAACTCTCTCTACCTCTTCAAGAAAAGTCTGATTCAGTACTTTAAAAAACAATGGCTATGTCCTTGTCCTAATCCAGACTAATTCTAACCATCACTCGTGTGCACATGGAGGACTTCTGCCTACACTTTTTTGTTTCTTAACTTATAAATCATATGATCTCCTTGGATCTACTACCAGGTCAGCCTACTAGGCATTCAATACCCTATCATTCTTAAAAATACTGTCTAGAATTTTCCATCTGAGTAAAAATGTAATAATTTGTGTATCTCTTTTTGTGTTAGTTTACATCTGTGTAAAAATCCATTTATTTATATTTTATTTTGTGTTTTAAACTGTAAAAATGTAACAGTTTGTTGAATGTCTTTGGAGCTTTTCTCCCTGGGCTTCCACTGAAAATGGAGATGTATCCAGTCGGACTATCCCAGTAAAATGAATAAGTAAATAAAATTTTAATCAAAGTTTTCCTTTTAGATGGAAAGCTTGTTGGTCACAGTTCAGGGCTTTCCACACCACTCCATGTCCTAAATAAAATAAAAAAAAAAACATTTATGTTGTATCCTGAGAGCTTTGCAAAAGACTGAAACAACATAAAGAGTTGGTAAGTCCCTGTCAGGTTAGGATAAGAATAAAATTATGTTGGCCATAAACAGTGATATTTTAGATTGGGTTACATACCTATCATTCACTGTTTCTTGCAAATCTCTTATTTTAGCTGCCAGGATCTCTAAATAAAGGGTGAATAACAGTACCAACAATCAGCAGCCTTTTTGACTATCCATGTGTAACTCAAAGCTGTCTATCAGTTATCCTGAGGTTTTAACTCTGGTAGCCAAACATCTATATATTTGAGGGAATCCAAACTTAAGCAGAACTTGAAATAGGTATTTCCATTCCACCCTGTCAAATGATTTTTCCTTGTTTAGGCTTACCAAAATAAGTAGATTACTTTTTCTCCTTTTGCATCTTTTTGTGATATCATTTTTTTTTAAATATAATCAAATATTTGCCTACCCTTTATGAATCCACACTGGTCATCATCATTCAGTCTTGGCAAAAAGTGTGTTACTCTGTATGTCATTACTGAACATGAAAACATTTCAGTGATGGTTGAGAAGAGATATTGGACTTTGGGCCCAAAGTATCCCTTCCTATTTTTTTTTTTTTTACGTTGCCACAATTCTAGTATTTTTCCAGGATAAAGTTGAGTGCCCTTCTTTCAAAACCTTATTAAAAAACCTCCATCATATTTCCAGAATTTTCCCTTGAACCACTCTACAAAGTTCATTTGGTAGACCATCCTCCCAGGGTACTTCTCTGACTTCTGCACTGTCTTAAATTGATGAAATTCCTTGAATATGATTTCCCCTGTCAAATTAGTATCTTCTTCTTCTTTCATTTGGCTTAGATATAGATTTTGAAAGAGCTACTCAAGTTCCTTGGGATCTCAAGCCTCCCTGGTGTATAACATCTCATAAAATCTCACAATAGAGCCAGGATTTGCTGATATTACCTCACTATTTCCTTCACTTGAGGGATGTCTGAGTTTCAACACCACCCATTTTACCCATTGCTTTCTCACTAAGATCTTTTGGGTCTTTGTGATATTTTCAAGGACAGTTAACTGTGTAGCCACTTTGATTTATTCTAAGAGCCTATATAAAAAATCCTCACTATTTAATTTCTTCTCCTCTTGAGCACTTGCATCATTGTTCGGTGTTCTTTCCTGTCTTTTCCTCTCAGCATCATTAACCATTTTCAGCCTTATTTTTAAAACTTTCCTGCCTGTCCCCAGAACATCTTCTCTTTCACCTGAATGTTCTTACAGCTATCTTTGGTGTATCCCATTGACATCCTAACCACTCACCGTTTGTGTCCACTTCTGTCAGTAAACATTCTAGGGAGGTTTATAGCTATTCCCTCAACTCCTTCTTATTTAACAGATATTGTAGAAAACACCAGTGCCTCTCCTTGGCCATAGTTTCTAGCTCTTAATGTCATTTGGATCAGAATGTGATCTGAAATAACTATTGGATAAGTCCAAAATCTTCCTATCAAATACAAATGTTCCTTAGATAGGTAAAGTCTGTATAATTTGGCCCATATTTTATCGCAAGAAGGAGAATAGTAGGTAAAATCTGAGTGGTTCGGTATAAACTGCCCCCCCCCCCTTAATAACCCATGAGATTGACATATTTTTGGTAGTGCTTGTGACTTATACTGCTTAATCTTGGGCCTGCAGATATATCTCGGTGTGTGTGTGGGGGGGTATTACTAAATTCCAGTCTTCTTTTGTTATCAACAACCCATTTTGGTAACTAGCAGGCTACCCTATAATATGCCTAATATCCCTGTTGGAAGACTTTGGAGGAAAAAACACTGAAGCTATAGTCACTCTTCTGTCCTTCCAATCTGCCCTAATTGCCACACATCTTCCTGCCCTGTCTATCAACTCCTATTCCACTTGTAGGGTATACCATTCCAAACCAGTATGAGTATCCTTCATTTCCGCTCTGTTTCTAACTTGTTTGAGTATGCCTTTTGGAATCCCCCACTTAAAGAGTTCCCTGTGCTCTGTTCTACTTAAATTGGTCTCTTGGAGCAATAGAATGTTTACTCTGGATTGTTGCAAGAAGATCAGCACCTTCTCTCTCTCTTATTTTTCTAGTCAATATGTAACATTCTATGTAAGAGCATTCAGTGTTTTCTTCAATTTGTTCTAGTTCTTATGCTCACGGACCAAAAAAAAACTTGTTCTCATCCCTCTATCTCTGATGTTCTTAATCCTGCCCTTTTGAGCTTTGTTTGCCCCTATAGATTTATCTCTAGGTATTTGACAAGAGTGGTATTTTACAGGAAAAGTCCATACTTCCTTAACTTCCTGCTCCACTACTCACACATGATAGGTCAGTGCAAGCACAAACAACATCCCCCTCTTCTCATAAAAAAGAAGCACAAACAAATCTCTAGAAAGCAGTAGCAGTAATTCAGATTGTCTTTTAGGCATAACACCCTGGCATCAGTGACTGCAGTGTCAGTCACTCATTTGATAGCTTCCTTGCCTTTGGTGCAGAAGGTTATGGGTTCTATTTCCACCCCATGTAGATTGATTGATGATGCTGCAGTGCATCATAAGGAGGGTGCTGCACTCCTGAGCATACTGTCCTTCAGATAAGACATTAAACTGATGCCCTGTCTGCTTGTCTTGGTAATAGCTCAGTTGGATGTAAAAGGTCCCACTGCACCTATAGAAAAGTGTAGGGTTCTTTATTTAAAACATTATTTACAACACTGGGCCGGATTCACGAAGGCTTGCACAGAGTCTAAGAGTAGAGTAAGACTCCAGACATCCAATATGTCTGCCGAGCGATCCAGCAACAGCCGGCAGGGGCGTGCATGAGAGCTCCTAAAACTACTCTTGCACACACAGTGTTAGGTTATGCAAATGACCTCATTTGCTGCTGAAAGCTATGCAAATGAGGTAAATTTGTGATCCAGGAAACACTAACCTGTTCGAGTAAGAGTAGAGTTATTTGCAGAAATGTACTCCGTTGGTAACGGAGTACCGTTCTGCAAATAGCAAAATTGAGCTATGACAGCTCCAAATAAAGGATGCATCCAGTTGAGGAAGCATGCCAATGGCCAAATATAAGGCCATTGGCATTTTAATCTGTTGCAAAATATTAAAAATATTTTTTTTCCCCGATCTCCGATGTTTAAGCATAGCACAGCGCCACGTAAACGTGAGGCGCTATAAAAAACAGAAAATAAAAACAAAAAAGCCAAAAATAGGCATTTTATTAAAAATATTCCTCTGCCATGCAGGTGAATGGCAGGCTGAAGACAATATAGCTAATGAGTAGTGGTTACTAAGGGGGGAAGCTCAGTTTGAGAGATGTAACCAAACATTAGTAGGCAATCTTGTGCAAATGAGGATAAGGATAGTGAATCCCAATTTCCCTGCCGTGTGAACCATGTCCCTAGAGTGTAAGTGTAGGATTAGGGGAGTAGTAGAGTAGACGACAGGTGACATCATGAGGGGGTATGTATCAAAGACTGTAAGCTTATTGGAACAGAGTGGCATGTGTTTGCTGTGAGTTACTCAGCACTGGAAGAGGTGTGTCTACAGTTGTCTTAACTGAAAACCAGAAACCGAAGGTGTACGCCATGGATATCACTAACGTTTCTTGCAAAGATGCTTACACTGTGTGCGCGCGTGTGCACGCTTGTAAACCCGTCTAAGCCTGTATGCGTGTGTGTGCACCTGCCTAAGCCTGTGTAAGCCTGTGTGCATGCATGTGCGCGTGTTGCGCTTGTCTGAATGGTGCTGCCCCCTGTGGAAACAGAAAGGGAAAAGGAAGGAAAAGAAGTCGTAGGAAGTTAACCAAGGAGAGCTAGCAGAGCTGCCAGGTGAAATCAATCAGACTCAGCCAATTACACAGGCAGTGCACTAGCCCAGCCCAGCACTTAAAACTCTGCAAACAACATTCCCCCATGTTTTTCTGAGAAACACTGCAACTTTGCAGTTTACAAAGAGAGGTGAAAATTTAAAAAGCTTAACTGAGACAAAAAAATGTTAGGGGCTGCCATTGCTATTATAAGGCAACATGTGCAAGATGCTGAGGGTGGTGCCATAGCGAATGCTGCTGAGCAACCCACAGTGAGGAGACAGAGAAGAGTGTACAGACCCAGGGTAACCTACCAGGGGCTACATGAGCTGGAGATAGTGGAGTGCTATAGAGTGGACAAAGACCTCCTGCAGCAAATTGTTGAGCTGTGCAGGCCATGCCTCACACACAGAACCAACAGAGGGGAACCCATCTCAGTAGAAACCAAGGTATGTGTTGGCCTACGAATACTAGCAACAGGTACCTTCCATAGACCAACTGGTGATATGATGGGGATTTCACAGGCATCAGCATCCAGGGTACTGCACCAGTTTCGGAATGCTATGTCAGCACATGTCGGTGATCATGTATATTTCCCCAATTCCCGTGAGGTATTGGCCAGCAATATGCATCTCTTCCGGCAAATAGTGGAATACCCTGAGGTAGTGGGTGCAATTGACTGCATGCACATACACATCAAAGCACCAGCTGGTGAGCGGGGTAGGGCCTACATCAACCGCAAGGGCTTCCTCTCCATCAACTGCCAGGTCGTGTGCGATGCCCAGGGCATAATACTGAATGTGTGTGCTGGCTGCCCTGGAAGCTACCACGATTCCCATATCTGGCATCTGACGCAGCTGTACCAGACATTTGCCAATGGAGACATCCCTGACGGTCACCTAGTGGGGGATGCTGGATATGCACTGGAGCCGTGGCTGATTACACCCATCAGAAATGCACACACACCTGAACAAGAACTCCATAATGAGGCACACGCACAAACACGAAATGTAATCGAGCATGTGTTTGGGATGCTGAATGCCTGGACACATCTGGTGGAGCCTTGCAGTACTCACCAACTACATGTACCCAAATGGTCATGGTATGTGCCATGCTACACAATATGATCCTGCGAAAACAGCTGCAGCAGGAACAGCATGGGGCAGGGCCAAATAGCCCCCCACCATTGCCAAGCTTGCACAAGCACAGCGTGACTTGGAGGAGGAACAACCTGAGCCTGCCCCAGTAGGCAGAAGTAGGCGTGCCCAGTATGCCTTGGCAAAGAGGCAACACATAGCACATACACTGGCTCAGTGGGAACCCTGGAAATTATACCTCTCTCTGACTCTCACATAAAATAAAAGGGATGCCTAACTTGACACTACCTGTTGCCACACATGTATAGTGCATGTACTATGTGCATCCGACATAGGCCGCCCTGCAGCACCACCTGAGGCATGATTGCCATGTTTTAAGCAATATAAAGCAGTGCTAAGCAGCTTTTACCACTATTTGGTATATGTAAACAAAATTGCCTGCACTAACTATCGCAACGTCGGGCAACGTTGAGCAATGTTGGGCAAGGTCGGGCAAAGTCGGTCATAGTTGAGCAAAGTCAAGTAAACATGCTCCTATCTGCTTTACTGTTCTTTAAGCAGTCTGGTCTGCCCAGCATGAAAATAAAAAGCAGTGACAGGGCTTGAACCCAGGATACTGTGCACTATAGTCACAGTACTGAACCACTAAGCCATGACAGCATTTCACTGGCACAGCCACAGCAGGAGAATTGTACACTAATGCAAACACAAAGAAATGCTGTAGCATGCCCCTAAAGAGGCATATGGGTAACCTCCCCCACAGGCCTATGCAGACTGAGAACAGTAGGCCAGGCGGTGTGATGTGGGTTGGGTAGGCTATGAAGTCGCAATCTAATATACGTGACAGTGGATGCTAAGATCTGTAGTACAGTAGTATGCCTCAAGCCAGTACGATAGGCAACAGTACAGACTGAAATGGAGTAGCTTTCAAAGCAGTGCAGGTCTAGAAAATGTGTATAAGTGTCAGGTGAACCCCTCATCCTATGTACACCCACAGTAACAATCAGGTGTGCCCCCTGGTAGAAATGTACAAAGAATAGCTGTCCCCCCTGTATGTAGAAATGTTGATAAGTCTATGCAAAGTGTCTCATGGAAGCCCTGCAGGCACAGCATGATCCCTGTTGATTTATGACACAAAGGTGTGCCCTGCTGTAAAAATACAACTTGATTTTCCACACATATATAGTATAAATGTCTATAGCGGCCGTGCTCACACACTTCAACAAATGTAGTGGATTTCATTCAGCATCACACTGAAAGGTCATACTGGGCATGCTCACACACTTAGGCTAAAAATGGAGGTAATAATAAGGGATCTATGGACAAATGTGGTTAGTCATCTCTACTTCCAGAAACACATTCACAAAGTGCTCAGAAAATCATGCTATGTGTTCACACAACCTGCCAAGGTTTGTGCATGTAGGTCAAAGGAGATTCCCTCTACTCATCTGTCATCAGACCCATCAGAGAGTACCACAACACACTTGCGATGAATCTGACTTGACACCGTCAGCAGCTGGAAAGACCACTGAAGTACCTCAACAAGAGGATTACTGGCCTCAAACATTTGCCCCATGCAACAAGACTGAATTTAACCCAATCTGTACTCTGTTGTATACTGTCTACTCCGGAGATCTCTGCACAACAGACAGGTCCATGTCATGGCAACACTCATATCTGTTCTGAGTTACAGCTCAATGGCACTAAATATACAGACCCAACTGATATTGGCAACATCCTGGCAGATAGGATCAGTGTTAACTTTGGCCCCCTCTCACCCATGAAAGAGCACATCACTATAATGGAAGACTGCAAAGTTGCTGTCATCATGGCTGCACAGGTAAAAAACACTCTCTAAAGCCAGTATCACAGCAGCCATGGGACCAGATAATCTCCCAGGCTGTGTTCTACCACAGAACGAACAGGCACCACACCGACGTACCATGTTCAGTCATAGCCACACCTCAGGCTTTGTGCCAGCTGAATGGTGCACAGCAACGGTTATCCCACTACACAAGGGTGGAGACACCATGGACCCCAGGAACTAGCACCCCATTAGCCTGATGAGCCTGCCCTTTAAGGCCATGGAATGTATCATCATACAACTTATAAAAAATACAGTTGTAATCCCCAAACCCTGGACCACAACCATGTTGGGTTTGTAAAATGCAGATCATATCTCCTAAACTTGATAGATGACATTGAAGCAGTCACCAGAACCGTAGACAAGGGTAAGGTGGTTCGCAAAGCCTATGTAGATCCTGCCACAGCTTACAACACCATCCCACACAATGTAAATATAGATAAACCCACTAAACAAGGTAAATTGCTATGTCACAAGATGGGTTGCCAACAGGCTTACTGACAGAACGCACACTGTGAAAGTAGCAGACTCCATGTATGACTTTGGACCAGTGACGAGTGCAGTACCACAGGGTCCAGTCCTGGGTCTTGTCCTGTTTAGTATCTACTTCCCTGAAGTAAACTATAACATGGAAGGTCTGTGGCTACTGAAGTTTCCAGATGACTGCAAACTAGGAGCCATAATTGTAAACACTAAAGATGTGGACATCCTACAAAAGGGCCTCACTTAGACAGATGGTTGTTGTCAAAGCCATGGGCTCAAGCTCAATGCCAAAATGTGCATTGTCATCCCCTTTGTTAAAAACTCTGTAGCCATGAACTACAACATAGGTGGTAGTATGCTTAACACTGAAAGTGTGACAAGAGACCTTGGGTCACAGGTGGACAGTGGACACAACTGTGATAATCACATCCCCACAGTAGTCAGGAAATCCTCTTATGTGGCACACCTCATCACAAAAGGTGTCTCATGCAGAATAGAAGAGGACATTGTTCCCCTCTACTCATCACTCACTAGAACCATAATAGAGTACAACGCCCCTTTTGCTATGTACCTCACAAGACAACTACAACTGGAAAGCTTGCAGCAATACCTCACAAAGAGCATTAGTGGCCTGAAATACATGCCATACACAGACCATCTCAAAATGCTCCAGCCGTACTCCCTTGCATATCGCCTACTCAGAGGTGTTCTCTGCCTAACATACAAAGCTATGTCAAACATAGAGCTGTTGGACATGCTCCACATAAAACACTCACATTCCCTCTGATCTTCGGACCCAAACCATAAGTGAAATACCAAAGGAAGGGTTGTATCCATTTACCTTATGGATACCCACACCTACAGGTTAGTGACACAGCATGAGGCCTTGGAGACCATGCAAGTGCAACTAAAATTGGGCAAAGCTGCTTATCAGATTGTAGCCTGCTACAGATCACCTACCTTGTCTCAGGAACCTCACTCAGTAGTCCTGAGAACAGTGGAAATTACAAAGGTCCTATCAAACACCATTATATGAGGAGATTACAACTACCCAAACATTGAGTGGGAGAATTACTCGTGTACAACATCCTTTGCCCATTGTTTCCTAGAGTTTAAAAACTCTAACACCCTGGAACACCTGGTCACCATGCCCACTAGAGGTGAGAACATACTGGACCTGATCATCACCAACATGGGTACCAGTGTACCAAAACAGAGATAAACCCCTCGCTGGTAATATCAGACCATAAAGTAATCACACTGGACATCCACATCCCCCCCCCCCCCAGTCAGTGAAACCACTGTGAAGACATTTTCAAAAGCAAACTGCACACTTCCCAAGATCAAAGTGGAAAGTTCCAAAGCCCCCTTGCTATAGGATAATGCCATACAATCTGCCAAATAATTTACAAGTGCATCCTATGAGCATCTACAGGGATGCATTGATCGAGACATCCCAAATAAAACCAAGATGCACTCCTCCAAAAATAAGAAACCAATCTGGTGGTTGTCGCATCTAAATAAGCTAGACAACAGCAGGAGGAATTGAACACATGATAGAGCAAACTTCACAAAAGGAAAGGCATCACTGATCATTATTAGGAAGAAACAATGATCGCTCATAAAATAATCCAAGGCCAGTTTCTAAAGACAAATTGCCAAGGAATGTAAGAATAACAACCACAAAGCCTTCGTTAGCTATACAAAACATGTAGGTGGCAACTTCCAAATATGCTGTCAGCTACTGAAAGATGCCAAGAAATACACCGAACCAACTTACATTGCCCACATCCTGGGGGACAGGTTCAGTGCAAACTCCCTCCATCACCCCCAAAAGGGCCTGTGTCCATCCCAGAAGAATGCAGAGCCCCGGACTTCATGGACATGCAGGTAAAGACAGCCCTCTCCAAAGCTAAGAAAACAGCATCAATGTGACTGGATGGTGTCCCAGGCTGCGTTGTACACCAGTCCCAAAAAGAACTACACCCTCACCTACATTCACTGTCCAGACTCAATTGTACCACAGGCTATGTACCCAAAGAATGGCATACACCAACAGTTACCCAGCTCCACAAAGGGGGTGCCACAACAGAACCTGGAAACCATTGTCCTATAGGTCTACTCAGCCTGGTCTGCAAAGCTATGGAGCAAATTGTCATGGAACCCATAAATAGAGACATTGGGGACCTCCAGACACTGGACTCTACCCAACTTGGCCTTGTTAAAGGCAGATCCTGCCTCCTTAACCTAGTTGATTTATTTGAAACAGTTACCAAGGACATAGATGGAGGTGAATGTAGTCCACACAGCCCATCTGGACCTCTCTAAGGACTTTCTACACCATTCCCTACTCTGTCATCATGGACAAGCTTACCAGCTTGAACATTAACAGCTATGTCACAGGATGGGTGGCCAAGTGGCTCACAGATCAAACACACATGTTCAGGGTTGCAGGTGCCATGTCCGACTCTAAACCAGTCACAAATGGCATCACACAGGTCTTGGTCCTGGGGCCCCACCTGTTCAGTAGATATTGCTCAGAGGTACAGGCAAGCATGGGAGGAGTATGGCTGAACAGGTTTGCAGATGACTGCTAACTGTGGTCCATAATCAACTCTATGGCTGACACAGACATCCTCCAGAAGGGTCTTACAGAGACAGATACCTGGTGTCAAAACATTGCCCTCAAGCAGAATGCCAAAGAATGCGTAGTCATCCCCTTTGGATAAAACAAAGTGCACACAAATTACCACATAGGTATGTACGGAGAAAGTCATTATGGCCCTGGGGACACAGGTAGATAGTAAACTCTAAACCAAATCAGAGTATGAGACCCTAGAACATGAACAATGTCCAAAAATAATCCAAGGAAAACTTCTAAGGCTTAAAAGGTTAATTTAATTTTGGACATTGTTCATGTTCTAGGGTCTCATACTCTGATTTGGTCCCCTGAGTGAACCTTGTTTGGTTTTGTGTTCAGGAAGTTCACCCTACATCTCCTATTGTGGTTAGATAGTAAACTCTACTTTGATGATCACGTGGCCAAAATGTTTAGACATTCCTTCTATGTAGCCCAACTAATGTAACCCACTTAGTCTAGTCTGATGATGTCTCCATCCTACAAATATACCTGTGGAAAGGAGAACTCACAGTAATGTGTATAGCGCATTGTGTAAATGCATACTCCTATAGTATCATGAAGTAGTTAGGTAGGGGTTTTAATCCTGCACTTGACAAGTGTGTGTGTGTGTGTGTGTGTGTGTGTGTGTGTGTGTGTGTGTGTGTGTGTGTGTGTGTGTGTGATCTCCTTGGAGAGGAGCAACCTTTTTGGAGACTAGTAAAACACCTTAAAAGTGGTATACTAATCTTTGTCAAGTCTGATGATGTTACCATCTTACAAATATACCTGTGGAAAAGAGAACTCCCAGTAATGTGTATAGCACGTCGTGTTAATGCGTACTTCCCTAGTATCATGAAGTAGTTAGGTAGGGGTTTGAATCCTGCACTTGACAATTGTGTGTTCGTGTGTGATCTCCTTGGAGAGGAGCAACCTTTTTGGAGAGTAGTAAAACACTTTAAAAGTGGTATACTAATCTTTATCAAGTCTGATGATGTCACCATCCTACAAATATACCTGTGGAAAAGAGAACTCCCAGTAATGTGTATAGCACGTCGTGTTAATGCGTACTCCTCTAGTATCATGAAGTAGTTAGGTAGGGGTTTGAAGCCTGCACTTGGTGAGTGTGTGTGTGATCTGTGTGTGACACTGTTGGCCAATGTGTTATGGGTTTGCTTTTACTACTGTATGACAACAGTATGTGCATTGCACATGTCAGGTAGCTGTGTGGCAAATATATATACGTACATGTGACCTCAATTATTTCATAGGTGGGAACCCTGCTTTCTCCATGAACACATCTGTTATCTTTTCCAGAGTGTGCTACCGCTTTCCAGACCTTAGGTTACATCTGTATGCTTGTGACAAGGCCAGCGACTGCAGTGATCCCTGGCCTAGGTCATCCGTGTCACATACACCCATTATGGTTTCTCTTGAATTGTGTGAGTGAGGGTTTATGGCTGAGGTATATTACAGACCTGTTCAAATGCAGCAAAGTCTGTCAATGATGGCTTTTCATTATAGGGGTACAACAACCTTTGTGGATATGCATGCAGACCCCTTATTGCTTATGTGATCCAGCAAGGGATTTCTAAATACCTTTGGAAATGTGATTACCAAAGTAGAGATGATGTAACACTTGGCTGCATGTACACATCGGTACCTGTTCAACATGTTGGTGGCTGCTACCTATGTGGTACTGTGGGGATACTATGTTTCGTAAAGGTGGATGACTATGTTCTGGTTGGCTTATAGCTTTACAGCATGGGTTTGACAATAGGCATCTGTCTGTATGATACCCTTGTGGAGGATGTGTGTGTCATCTGGAGAATGCATTATAGGCCACAGTATGCATTTCCAGATGTGGACGGACATATCACTACTGTGATTGCTTGTACCTAAGAGAGCTATATGGCAAACAGGAGTGTTGTCAGGAATGGGTGCAGTGAATACCACTGGTTACTGGCATAGTATACTACCTGAAGTATCTAAATGTTACTGTGTGTCCTACATCTGTGTGTCAGTTGTCAAGACATCATCTAACGATTGATGTTATGTGATCCTATCTCGCCTACATTCTACTGATGGGTTCGGAGGCGATCCTCGGCTCCGACTCGGCACGCTTATGCCAAAGAACGAAGTCTCTTATTGGCTGAGCTTACTATATCCCAGGATGCACCACTACCAGTCCCCCAGATCTCGTTTGCCGCTAACAAGCAAAGACATGGTCTCGAGCTGGCTGAGCTAAGTAGTGTTTTCTTCACTTACTTTCCTGTCAGGAATTTCCTAAATTTTCAACAAAAAGCTGTTTTAACAGCTATCTCGTGTTTTTGTGTATGAGTGGATATTTTCGGTTAACTTTTGTGTGGTGATTGTGTATTTTCTGACTAGAGGTCCCCTTTGAGTTGAAGGGCCTTCCCCTGTCAGTCCGTTGTTGTTCAAGTCCCATTTTATTTAGGGGCTCTTGGATCCCTATAGTTATTTTTGTCTATTTGTGACAGCCTTTGGTCAAAAAAAAAAAAAAAAAAAGAAATTTTTCTGTGATACTTAGTCTGTTTGGTGTTTGGCTAGTTCACTAAATTGGTTGCCATAATGTCACAGGCTCCTAGGCCTTCAGGTTTTAAGAAGTGCACTAAGTGCAGTTTCAAAATGTCAATAACAGATGACCATTCCCTCTGTGTGTACTGTTTGGGCGCCAAACATTTGCAGGAGTCCTGTAGCGTGTGCCACGCCTTTTCCTCGAGGGTCCTCCAAGAGAGGAAAAATAAACTTATTTTGAAAGGCCTTATTAAACCCTCATTTGAAGAGGCTTTAGCTTCCTCTCCTTCTCCTGCAAAGAAGAAAAGGGCGTCGGCTCCGACCAGCCCGTCGGAACCGACCGCCAAAAGACATAGGCAGGCTTCTCCTTCGGCTCCATGGACTTCGGAGCCGAGGCGAACGGTCTGCCTCGATGCCTCCAGCCTCGACTCCTCTGGGTTCGGAGCCGACGGCTGGGGCATCGAGAGGCGGGTCATCTTCATCGGCTCCACTGATCTTGGAGCCGATGAAGGTTGTCCGCTCAGACACTTCCTCCTCGGCGCAAGCCCTTCGCACCGATGGAAATTGGTTTGGACACTCCTTCGGCACCGATAATTATCGAGTCGATTCGGAGCCGGTCCCCTAGTCCCTTGGAGCCGTTGGAGAGGCCTACTCGGACCCGTTCGGTCTCTTCCAGGTCATCAAGGATGTCAGATTCGGACATAGACAGGGTACTCCAAAGACTTTTCCAGTCCCCAGTCTTTCAGAAATTTGTTTCGGCTCCGACCCAATTGGCTTCGGAGCCGATAGCCCACTCCATTGCCATTCCTCCTCCGACCGCCGGCTCCGTCGAGCAGGTGCTGATGGAGCCAGTGGAGATCCTAGGGTCGGCTCCGACCCTTACTCCAACCCCGGCCTTCGGGTCCGAATTTAGCACACGGACTTCTTCGGCCGGACCCGGGGGTGACGTTTCAGGACCAATGCTGTCGGTTCCAAGCCTCCCTCTCGGTGCTTGACGCGGGACTTCCGTCTGCTATCATGGCTCTGGAGACTGGACCCTCCCAGGATTCTGGGGGTCCGGCCTTCAGAGCTATGAGGAGTGCCTTGGCCAAATCTTCTTTGGCCATCTCTACGGCTTTACCGGCACCTTCCCTGGGCATGGAGACTGGGTCTTTGGCAGTTCCCTGTCTCTAGGCAGCGGAGCCCGGGCCTGAGGTTACCCCCACTGGGGTTCCCCTCCTCCTGAGGGTCTTTCGGAGTTGTCTGGAGGAGCCCCAAGGAAGAGATCGTGCAAGAGGAAGCACGTGGACTCCCTGATGAGTCTCTTACATCGGACACTGATCTTGATGATGCGGAGGGGTCCCCAAAGTCGTCCTCGGATGATGTCTCATTTGCAGACATTCTAGAGATCCTCAAGCAATGAGGCGGCTGGAATTCCAAACCCCCCTCCGCTGATGAGTCGGTGTTCCTCAAGGCCTTCGGGGCTCAGCCCTCCACCTCCTGGGTGTCTCCGCCCTTCGACGAGCTCCTAGATTTGGTTTGTCGGAGGGCGTGGGAACATCCAGATACTGTGGAACCAGTGCCTTCTCGCCCTAACAAATTTTTGTCTGCCCCACCCGAGAAGGAGTTCTTAATGAAAGGCATGGCTGTAGATGCCATGGTGGTGGCATCTGCTACCCAGCAGGACGTGGCAGAGGCTTCAACGTCCGTCCATCCTCCTAATAAGGAGTCTAGGAGCATGGACCGGTATGGGAAGCGCACCCTGACTTCAGCGGCCTTTACTCTGAGGTCCCTGAATTATTTGGCACATTTCACCAGACTACAGAGGGATCTGGTCAAGGAGCTCTCAGACTCCCTCTCAGGTAACCTACCTGAGCAGCTAGCCCAGTCGGTTGGCTCTCAGTTGGCTATCCTTACCTCGATTTCTAACTCGTCCATGAGGCTCATTTCATATGCGGCCGAAGGGGCGGGCAGAGCGGCAGGCACAGGCGAGGCTCTACGAAGACAAGCCTGGCTCCGTTTGTGTCATTTCGCGGAGGCCTTCAAGTCTTCCTTTGCCGACGCTCCCTTTGATGGGTCCTCTTTGTTTGGACCCAAGGTAAAAGACACTCTTACCCGCTGTGAGCAGGAGGGAAAGACTTTATCTGCCGTAGGAGCACGTTTTTCCACTCCCTTTCGGCCTTATCCCAAGGCCAAAAGAGGAGGGAAGATGTGGTTCCGCAAATTACAGAAATTCTTTCCTCAACAGCAGGAAGATTCCCCTTCCAGAGGCAGAGGAAGGGGAAATTTTTCTGGGAGACACCGTCCCAGAGGCGGCCGAGGCCCCCGCAACACTGGAGACCGCGAGTCCTTTCGTGGCTCTTCAGCCTCCCACACTCCATGAGGGATTGCCCGGCTGTGCTGCTCCGGAGCCAGTCGGGTGCCGTTTTGCCAAGCACCTAAAAGCCTGGGAGTCTATTACTCAGGACAGATGGGTGCTTCGGATTCTTGCCGAAGGTTACACCATTCCCTTCACACGCCCACCCCCACTGTCCAAAAAAATCCCGGACCCACCACCCAGTCAAAGGGAGATTGCAGCCGCAGAAGCTTCAAAGCTGCTAGAAAAAGGAGTCATCTAACCAGTCCCCACAGACCAGATCGGATCCGGAAATTACTCAAGGTTCTTTTTAGTGCCAAAAAAGACAGGGGACCTGAGACCCATTTTGGATCTCAGCAAACTAAACCAGTCCGTCATGAAGTCCAAATTCCGAATGGTCACTTTACAATCCATTCTCCCATTGTTGGAGAAAGATGTTTGGATGTGCTCCGTAGATCTCAAGGACGCCTATTATCACATACCGATACATCAGGCATCCAGGAGGTATCTGCGCTTCAGCCTGGGAGACAGTCATTTCCAATTTTGTGCACTGCCCTTTGGTCTCACCACAGCCCCCAGGGTGTTCACCAAGTGTTTGGCAGTAGTGACTGCTCACCTGAGGAGTCTCGGATTCCAAGTGTTTCCCTATCTGGACGACTGGCTCCTGACTGCCACCACCAGGCATCTACTACTAGAGAACCTACAAGCCACCATCTCCCTGGGTGCTTCCCTGGGAATTACATTCAACTGGTCAAAGTCTGTCTTGCTGCCTTCTCAGCGCATAAGATTCATAGGTGCAGAGATAGACTCAAAATTAATGCGGATCTTCCTTCCTACCGAAAGGATACAAACATTACAAGATCAAGTCCGAGCCCTGCTTCTAAGATCCAAAGCCCCAGCCAGGATGGTCCTGCAACTTTTAGGTTCAATGTCTGCCATGGTTCTCCTAGTTCCTCTGGCAAGGTTGCACATGAGGATTCTCCAGTGGCTATTATCGACAGAATGGTCTTTTCAAGATCTCCCCCTCAATCATCACATACTGATTACAGAAACGTGCAAACGGGACCTCCGCTGGTGGCTTCTGCCATCCAATCTGAATCAGGGAAGACCCTTTGTTATACCCTTTCCGGTGGCCACCTTGACTACGGATGCCTCCCAGACGGGGTGGGGGGGGGCATTGTCTGGGCAGGTCAGTTCAGGGTTCTTGGCTTCCAAACGAAACATTTCTCCATATCAATGTGTTGGAAATGAGGGCTGTACTTCTGTCCTTACAAGCCCTCCACAAGTTTCTCCCTCAAGGCATTATCGCCATCCACACAGACAACATGTCGGTGGTCTGGTATCTAAACAAACAAGAAGGGACCAGATCTTACCCCCTTTGCAGAGAGGCCATGAGGGTGTGGGAATGGGCAGTGGCTACCAAGCGTTTCCTGGTAGCGACCCACATTCCAGGCAAATCCAATGTATTGGCAGACAGACTGAGCAGGACTATTCTCTCTCCTCACGAGTGGTCTCTGAACGAAACAGTAGCAGCTCAGATTTTCAAAAGATGGGGGATTCCGTGCTGCGACCTGTTTGCAACACCACGAAACACAAAGTGCAAAAGGTTCTTTTCCTTGACCCCGCGTCAAGGGGAGACAGCTACGGATGCTCTAGTCCAACCTTAGCCAACAGGACTGCTTTATGCTTTCCCTCCGATTCCACTCCTCCCCAAAGTCATCCAGAAAGCTTCCCAATTGGGGTCCACAATGATTCTAATTGCTCCGTACTGGCCTCGTCAGGTATGGTTCCCCTACCTACAGAAATATACCCTGGACGGTCCTTGGTTCTTGGATCTAATTCCGGACCTTCTGGTTCATCAGTCGGGACAACAGCACCAGTCCCTCCACACTTTGAAATTAACAGCTTGGCTCCTCCACTTCCGACTATAGTCAGAAATCACACCTTGGACCCGGAAGTTATTCACATTTTATCTTCAGCCCACAAACCCACCACCAGGAAATTGTATCACAGTAAGTGGAAGAGGTTTGCTATCTGGGCTCAACTCAGAGGCTTAGACCCTATTACTGCCCCGATACCAGAGGTCTTGAAATTTTTAACATCCTTGTTTAATCAAGGATCTTCAGTCTCTACTATTAAAGTCCAACTAGCAGCTATCTCCAAATTTCACAATTCCATAGACCCACCGTTGATGAGCAGCAGATTATGTAAAACTTTCATGAAAGGTGCTGTGCTTTTAAGACCCCCAGTTTTTCATCCTGCGCCTCCGTGGGATCTTGATTTGGTACTTCGTGCCTTAACATCTTCCCCCTTTGAACCGGCTGCTACATGTGAGTTGAAATATCTGTCTTGGAAAACTGCCTTCTTAATTGCAATTACCTCTGCAAGAACAGTTTCAGAACTTCAAGCCCTATCTATCAAACCACCGTACTTGATTTTTCACAAGGATAGAGTATCACTTAGGCCTAATCCGTCCTTTGTCCCAAAAGTTTGCTCTAATCTCTGTCTCCAACAATCTTTAGAGCTACCAGTTTTCTTTCCAAAATTTTCAAACAAAGCAGAATACACCTTCCATACATTGGATGTTCACAGGCAATTGCGCTTCTATCTAGATAGGACTCAACAAATTCGGAAAACAGATCAATTGTTTGTGTCCTTTTCAGATAATAAACTGGGTAAAACCATCACTAAAGCTACTATTGCCAAATGGATCAGAGATTGCATAACTCAAGCTTATTCCTCTTCAAATAAACAACTTACAACATCTGTCAAAGCTCACTCTACTAGAGCTATGGCTACCTCTATTGCATTCCATTCCAAACTCGCTATTTCTGAGATTTGTGCTGCAGCTACTTGGTCCAACCCGCACACTTTCATTTCCCACTATAAATTGGATGTGGCATCTAAAGGACGAGCATCATTTGGTTCCACGGTACTCAGGAGTGTTTTCCAGTGAGCCACCCAGGATTTAGGTGCTAGGGACGCTGTCCCATCAGTAGAATGTAGGTGAGATAGGATCACATAACATCTTTTAGTTATGTACTCACCATAACTTCAGATGTTTGGGATCCATCTCGCCTACATTCCTAATACCCACCCTCCTTCCCCCTGCCTTGGAGATCAGAAGAGATTGAACGGTTTGAGTTCTACTGTTTTTTATCTTGTATCATCTGTCAATGTTATATAAGCAGTGCATGCGTGTGTGCATGTATGCGGACAAACTAGATCTGGGGGACTGGTAGTGGTGCATCCTGGGATATAGTAAGCTCAGCCAATAAGAGACTTCGTTCTTTGGCATAAGCGTGCCGAGTCGGAGCCGAGGATCGGCTCCGAATCCATCAGTAGAATGTAGGCGAGATGGATCCCAAACATCTGAAGTTATGGTGAGTACATAACTAAAAGTTTATGGTCAGGCTGTTGAGGTTATGTATACTACCAGAATGCCAAACAATGACAGAAAGTAACAGTATCACCCACAGCACAGTGTCAAACCATGTCATACACACATGTGTACTCAAGTTTCGAAATGTGTGTAGTACAATGCATACTGGCCACCAATAGAAACTATGGAGCGTTACTGTGTAACACAGGGCATGTCACCCTGCCCATGTGTCCACTATGCGTGTACATGCAGACAGCGCACCTCCACCATGTTCACAAATGTACACCTGCAAATCAGTGCTACACAAATCCCACATGTACTGTCCACTCTCTAACACATGCTGCCAATACTACACACATCAGCCAAGTGGCACGTGGGCAGACAGTACACTATTGGAACTAACACTGGTGTAAACAGTAGTACATTGACAATCATAGCTTTAATGCATCATGCCTGCTTAGCTACACCTTCAAGGATATCATTACACTCTACTGCTGACAACATGCTGACATTACTGTACTGCTGTAAAGTCACCCTGTGCATCAGCACCATGGAAGCCTGTTCCTGCATCAATGTTACAGATGACAGGAGGTGGCACAGGTTTCATCATATGCACAGGGTGTGTTGTTGTTGTTTTGCCAGAGGCCTACATTGAGCCATACAATCGACATGTGTGTGTGTGTGTGTGTGTGTGTGTGTGTGTGTGTGTGTGTGTGTGTGTGTTTGTGTGTGTGTATGTGTGTGTGAGGGCCAAGAGAACTGCTGTGGGCCAATGTTGATGTAATGTGTGTGGGTATGTGTTAGCCCTAGGTGTCTGTTTTATGTGTGTGTGTGTCTGCATGTACACAGTTCCACCATGTGGCTGCCATATACAGTGATTTGTGGGACAGCCATAGACTGTACCTGCCAGGCTTTACAGATCACCATCTCTGGCCACGGACATGGTACCTGTACCTGGCAGGTATGCTACTGACAGTATCAGGTATTAAGCCAGACTTGGTACTATCCTCAGAGGTGGACAGGTGTACACTGGACCCAGGTCCTTGCTGGGACTGTCCAGAGCCACTTGCATGTGGTGTTCTAGGATGGTCTATGGACAGCCCACCCCCAACATTGCTGGGGCTGGTACTGGCACTACGGGAGCGGCTGTGACTTGAGGGACATCCGCGGTGACTGCCAGCTGCTGATGTTGCTGGCATACATCCACGTCAACGTCTCAACTGTTCTGCACTGTCCTGACACATGGACATGACATTGCGGAGGACATCTAATGTCTCACCCCAACGTCTATCAGTGACCTCAGTGTAATTACGGATGGCACCTGCTAGGTCACGGATACTGTCAATTACAGCAGTGTTATGTGCCCTCTGTGCCCTTAGTCCCTGTCTGGTGTACTGTTCTATACATCCCTGTGCCTCCATGACAGCCTGGAACATGAGTGAGGTTGTAAGACCTGTGGCACGTCTGCTAGGGGCATGATGAGCAGCAGTGCTCCGACGAGAACCCCTGGACATCTGCCTATGTGGTACCCTTCCAGACATCTGGGTATGGCTGCTGTGTTGGGATGCATGTGCCATAGATACCACACTGTCCTGGCCAATGCCGACTGTACACTGTCCCTCAGCTAAGGGCATTGGTGATGGATGTATTGGCAGTATGACTGTGTGCATGGATGGGGTGGAAACTTGTGTTCTGTCGATTGGTGGCCCAATGACAGACCCTGGCAAACATGCCTGTGCCTCAACACACCTATCCTCATCATCACTATTTTGTTCAGTAACATCAGGTTCCCTGCTGCAGTGAACCAGCCCAACCTCAGCACCTGTGAGATGAAGACAGGAAACACACTTTACGACCTGTACATGATGTCGGAACACATGCACACATGCACAGATGCACACATGAACACATGCACACATACACACATGCACACAAATACGCACCTCACTTAAACAGACACACACACACACACACACACACACACACACACACACACACACACACACACACACACACACACACACACACACACACACACACACACACACACCACCAGCAATCCAGAACATACTCGATAGCGGTTGATGGTGGGATAATGTATCACAAGCCAAACAGTCATATCACATGTGTCAGCATGCAGGATGTGTGCTGCTCAACAGCATGCAGTGTGGGTGTAGACAGCCCTTGCTAATAACAGTATACATGGCTCTGATGCATGTGTGTTGTTGTTCAGTGATTGGCCTCACCCTGGAATGCAATGTGAACATGGACACAACATTGCTGTGCAAGTCTTGAAAGCTCTGCAATGTCCTGTGCACCATCACTCACAGGTATACATACCATGGCTGCATGTGTACCTGTGTGTCACATAGATATCCATTTCTGATTAGAGCGTCTGTGTCTTTAGCAGATTAACTATGGATGATGATACATTTCAAAAAGAAGTTTTATTTTTGAGAACACTTTTCCTTTCTAGAGGTTACGCCATGGAATGGTTGAAGAAAATTGAAAAGGAAGTAATGGTGTTGAGAAAGGGAGTGGCATCACCTATTTTATCTTCTCGTGACATTTTTGTAAGTCCAGTGTTAGAAACTTCAGCCATTGTTTCTAGTAATTATAGCATTGCCTTTCCTATACCTATAGTAAATGAAATGTGGTATATTAAGGAAATTATAGAGAACAACTGGAGAATCATATTAGGTAACAGAGTTGGTGGCTACAGTAGGTACTAAACCAAGATTCACTTACAAGAGAGAGTCTAACATTAAATCCATATTAGAATCTGGAAACAAGAAAGACAGCAGCAGTAGTATGAGATCAGGCAGTACTAAGAAAGGTACATACGCTTGCAGAAATTGCAAACAATGTAGGTTTATTAGTAACAATTTCTTCATTACTTTAAGTCATCTGAATTATACATTGTGGGCCAAAGATTATTATAATTGTAACAGTGAATTTGTAGTTTACATGGCTAATTGTGTGTCATGTGATCATTATTATGTAGGAAAAACAATAAGAGCATTAAAACGTAGGATATATGAACACAATCTGGCCATTAAAAACAAAGATAAAACAAATTCTCTGGCAAAACATGCTTCTACTTGTCCTGAATTCAAATGGTTTGATTTTTTTTGTTTTGGAAAAAAATAGAGAAGGCTGTGTTTGAAGGTGACTTAAATAATATTTTGGAATGTAAAGAAATACTATGGCAGTTATTTTTAGGGGCGGATAATGCACCAGGACTCAATGAGTCTATAAATTTAAAATGTTTTTTATTAAATAGATAATTTAATGTTTATTTAAATAATATAACACATACATATATATGTTCCAAGCATAAACGTACATGGAGGAACCAAAAGGCACTTCTCTTCACGATCCAGTTGTTAATAAATTCCAAAGACAATATTATCAAAGGTTGATAGACACGTTAAGACCAACCATAAAATTAACAAATTTTTTATTAAGAACAAAGTTAGCGCTTTCACCCGAAGGCTTCCTCAGACTTATAAAGACAGACACCATAATCCAAGTTTAAATATCCATTCTAAACAGTTCATTGGTCGACCTCATTTCATTTTTATGACAATCATTAAGAGGCACTTGCGCTAAATTTACAGTCTGAAACTCTTAAATATGTTCTTAAATAACCACATAGAAGAACCTTAAAAACACAACTAATCTCAGACAACTTAGTATAATATAGTAGAACAGCATGATAAAAGCACGTGCTCTATTTAACACGAACACAAATTCTAAGATGTTATACAATCTGATATATACACTGAACAAAATACAAAGTGATAAAAACATAGGGCCCTGGTGCAGATTAACAATCTAAAATGACCTGATGGGCAGATGCCACATAGTCTACCTAATAACAGTCATTATGTTACACGTGCGAAGCATATAGGACCTCTACTCAAAAAACACAGGGAAATGGTACAGGGTGTAGTGAGCATTCCACCACAAATTGTATGACAACAATAGTTCCTTGTACCTATTCACCTAACATTAAAAGACCTATTCGAGTATATGCTATTATGATCTCAACCATGACCTACAAAGGAATGAGCAAAAATGCAAACCTATATCTCCAAATGACAAAATAATGGTGATGCGACCCCTTTGTTAACGATATTCACCTTTTGGGTCTACTGACCCTTTTTCTTTTCAGTACTGGCTTGATTTGTATCTTATCATTAAGACCTGATGCTTTATCAGCCTTACACCTAATAATCCATTTCAGCTCACATTCCAATGTATAGTTGACCAAGTCTCCCCCTCTCTTACTAACAAATAGTTCTTGCATCACACAGAACCTAAAAGCATGTGTAGAACCTAATGCATTACTATGTTTGGCTAGAGCATTGTTCCCTGAGCCTAGCCTTATGTGGTATGTGTGTTCCCTTATACGTTCCCTTAGGGACCTATTCGTTTTACCAATGTAGAACGATGTACATTCTGTACATCTCGCCAAATATATCACATTGGTACTGGAGCAACTTGTTCCTGTATGGAACATGAACTCGTAGTGAGTCACTGGATGAACAAAACTCACCCTTGTATCAATGAACCTACATTGGTTGCAACTACCACATGGTAATGTATTATGGCCCTGTATATTAGTTCTGTTAGGATAGTTCACCATCTTAGGTTTACAGAGAATGCTCTTAAGATTCGGTTTGTTCTTAAACACAACTTTAGGCATTGGGCCTACTATTTCCCTAATGTCATTGTCTAATAACAATACACCCCAATGACTCATCATAGATTTCCTAATGAACTCCGCATCCTTAGTGAAATACATAGGAGCTCTAAGTTCTTGTATCCGTAGATGTGTGGGCGGGTCATTCATACCGTGTGGTTCTGAGAAGTATGGCTTGGCTCTATCATGTCTCAAGTCATTAACTTCCGTCACCATATGTTCAAAAGTACTAGACTCATATCCCCTGTCTATAAAGCTCTCTCTTAACAGACTCAATTCTTTCACATAACCTTCGTTAGTCGGATTAAGCCTAGATGCCCTCATGATTTGCCCTTTCATAACGTTATCAAAAACGTATTTAGGGTGCATACTATGCCTATGAAGGAGAGTATTTCTATGGCATAGTTTATGATGTATGGACGTATTGAGGAGTCCACTATTCAATCTATAGATGTTAACATCAAGGTATGAGATCTCATCCATTGAGTACTTTAAAGTGAACCTCAAGAAGTTGGTGGAATTATTCATGAGCTCAACAAAAGTCAGTAAACTGTCCAAATCACCCAACCAAATTAGGAAGAGGTCATCTACAAATCTCCTATATAGGCCTACATACCTACAAAAAACTTCAATTTGGAAAAGACACCTGTCTTCCCAATTGGCCATCACCAAGTTGGCATAGCTATTGGCATAGGATGTGCCCATAGCTACGCCATCTCTCTGCAAGAACAGCTCATCATCAAACATAAAGACATTGCTGTACAATACAGTCTCCAATAAAAGGGCAAGTATATCTATCCTCTCAGTGCTATAGCTAGATTTAGAGCGAAGGTATTGTTGTACACTAGATATACCTTGCTCATTGGGTATTATGGTAAATAAACTGACCACATCCAAGGTCACTAAAAAATAGTGATGTTGTTCACCCAACTGCTTTGTATACTCATATAAATCCAACAAAAACTGCTTGCTATCTTTCAGTATTACCGGATTAGCATCTACTATGGGGCGAAGATAGTACTCTAAATAGATTGATAACGGTTCAGTAATCCAACCCTGTCCAGCAACAATGAGACGCATGGGTGGTTTCTGTAAGGACTTGTGAATCTTGGGGAGCCCTTGTATTATGGGTATAAGAGGATTATTAACTTTAAAGTAGTTGTATAGTTCCACACTTATAATCTTATTTAATAAAAGGTCATCCAGCATATCATATAGTTGGAACACCTTCTCGGTCACTTCTGTCATCCCAACTCTATCATAGAACCGTGCTTCACTCAATAGTTCTTTCATACTATCATTATACTCAAGTAAATCCATCAAGACAATGGGCCCACCCTTATCTGCCGGTCTAATAACCAACATTCTATCATCACTAAGATCTTTCAAAGCTATCCTTTGTTGGTAGTTTAAATTGTTTCTACATTTAACCTTCTCATTACCTTCAAAATATTTATATATATAATTTCCACCAATTTACTGAAGGTATCAACTAAGGGATGTAGTTGTGGAACATATACACTGTTCGGGTGAAAGTTCATTACATTATTCACCATTCCATTCTCACCAAAGTCCAGTTTCAATTGTATATTCCTGACAAACAGCTTGGTGTCAATAATAGAATCTACCAAGTTGCTCCTATTAGTGGGAATAAAACTGAGACCCTTTTCAAGTACTTGCACATCATACGGGGAAAGTACCTTGCGTGACAAATTCACGATCAACGATTTATCATTCTTTCCCACATTTTCTTCAGGGTGGGCCCCTGATGTTCTCCTCCTGAGCCTTTCCTCTTGTGTCTGCCTCTGCTGACGGATCTCTGTCTCCCTGAGTATGATGTCTGAGCTATAGGGAAAGGGGTATTACCCTTAGCACCTGTGTTACTATTAGACACAGGTGCCACATTTGTGTTAATACTTGTATTATGCGTCTTCCTCCTGACCACCTCCACTGTTTCCGGGTCGAGTGTTTGAGGTGGACCAATGAACTGTTTAGAATGGATATTTAAACTTGGATTATGGTGTCTGTCTTTATAAATCTGAGGAAGCCTTCGGGTAAAAGCGTTAACTTTGTTCTTAATAAATAATTTGTTAATTTTATGGTTGGTCTTAACGTGTCTATCAACCTTTGATAATATTGTCTTTGGAATTTATTAACAACTGGATCGTGAAGAGAAGAGCCTTTTGGTTCCTACGTGTACGTTTATGCTTGGAACTTGTACTTTTATTTTGTGCTTCGTGGGAACCGAGCTCTGTTGGCTGAGTGCTTTGTGGTTTGTTTATACATATATGAATGTTTTGATTTATGTGAAGTTTTTTTAAACAAGTTTTTTAATAACAAGCATTCTTTTATGAGTTAATTGTTGTAATTTGTTGTTGCTTGTTAATGAAGTTATTTCTTGTTAGTTAAATGATTTGGTATAAAAGGAAGTTAGGGTAGGATAAACTTTCTTCTGAAGAAGTTCATGGAATAAACAGTGAATGAAAGCGCTAAAATATTTGATGTTAAGTTGTCAATCTCGCCTTCATTCTTGCTGGATGTGTTCGGAGCCGAACCTCGGCTCCGACTCGGCCACTCTAAAAGCTCGAGAGCTAGTTTCACTGGCTCGAGGCTCCCCTATATCCCACAATGCTAGGCGGTAACTTCCTCAGATCTCGTTTGCTGCTACGCGACCGAGGTGCTTTTTTCAACCGGCTCAGGTTGGTTTAAATATTTTGACAGTTTAGTCAGTCAGAAACCCCCTTTAAGTTAGCTCCCTGTCATTACTTTATATAGTTAAATACTTTTATCCCTTTAGTTAATTATTTCATTAGCCTTCCTATCCTAAAAATTCTAACCTTTCCCTTGGGCTTTAGGCCCTCTCCTCCCTCCCCTGGTAGTTGGAGTGTCTGTGTTTTTTGTAGGGAAATTTTTAGTTTAAACTTTGTAAGTTATAATTTAAAGTTTATTATTTTTAAAGTGTAATCGGTGTGTGTGTGTGTGTGTGTGTGTGTGTGTGTTTGTGATTACACTTTATTTTTCTCTTTGGACATGTCCAAAGAATCAAAGGTCTCAGGCTTCAAGAAGTGTGACTCGTGCTGTCAGAAGATGTCTCTGACAGACGGTCACACTTCTTGTGTTTACTGCCTGGGACCTTTGCACCTGCAGGACTCATGTGCTGTTTGCCATGGCTTCAGCCCTAGAGTCCTGCAGGAGCGAAAAAATAAATTAATTCTCAGAGGCTTATTGAAGCCTGAGGGTCCCTCCACTCAGTCATCGGGGAGACCCTCTAAGTCCTCCAGACCTTCGGCTCCAGCCTCTGAGCTGACTTCTGGGGGCTGTAAGTCCATTCGAACATCGGCTCCGGCCGGAGCCGATGAATATCGAATGCATGTACCTACGCTGTCCTTGGCTCCGGCCGGAGCCGAGGAAAACATAGCTGAGTCAGCTCCGATAAAGTTGTCGGAGCCGACATCTAAGAAGAGGTCCCGTTCCCCATCTATCTGCTCCATTCATTCGGCTCCAGCATCACCTTTGCTGTCTGAACAGAGCCATAGATCCCACTCTTCTAGGTCTTCCAGGTTATCGGACCATGACCTTCAGAGAGTAGTGAGTCGACTTCTTAAGTCCGAGGCATTAGCCCAAATGCTTCAAAGTCCGACTCAACAGTCGAAGACTATCCCCACCACTCAAAATATTCCTCCTCTGACTCTTTTGAGTTCGGAGCCGGGGCGGTTCGGACCCGAGACTGTGGTGGTGTCGGAACCGATACCCTTGTCTTCGGTTCTGTCGTCGGCTCCGATTTCTTCCTTGGAAGATTCTCGGCGCCGGACTTCCCTCATCGGCTCCGAGGGGGCGAGTGGCATCGGACCCTTGTCCGACCCCGCTCTCCCTCTCGGTGCTTCGGCGCTGGTGAATTCGGCTCTGACATCGGCCTCGGAGCCATCACTGTTGGTGCCGGGGGAGGTTTTAAGTTTTTCGGAATGGAGACCTCCGGCTCTGCCTGACAGGGGTGCCTTTGAGGTCATGAGGAGCGTGTTAGAACCTGGTTCTAATCCACAGTCGGCTCCTTCTGCCCTTCCCTCCATGGTGCCTCCGGTGATTTCTACTCACTCTCTTGTCCCTGACTGTAGAGAGCCAGCTCCCCAAGTTTCCCCTGTGGGGATCTCCTCCTCTTCCGAGGCCTCTCCTGATCCTGTAGGAGAGCCCCCTAGGAAGAGGCAGTATAAGAGGAAGCACATTGACTCACCTGAGTCTGTCACCTCTGACACTGATTTAGAGGATTCTGAAGGTTCCCCTCATTCCCCCTCTGAAGATGTCTCCTTTGCAGACATTCTTGAAATCTTAAAACAGAGGGGGAATTGGCCAGCCCTCAACCCTTCAGAGGATGAATCAGTGTACCTTGAGGCGTTTGGCTCTCGCCCTTCCACCTCCTGGGTGTCCCCTCCCTTTGATCCCCTTATGCAAGTGGTGGCAAAGAAGGCTTGGGCGGCTCCTGACTCAGTGAAACCCACCCCCAGGAGACCCTCTAAGTTCATCACGGCCCCCAAAGACAAAGAATTTCTGACCAAGGGCGTCTCTGTTGATGCTATGGTGGTGGCTGCAGCTACCAAGAAGGAGCTAGCTGATCCTTCGGTACCTGTTCATCATCCTAACAAGGAGTCTAGGTCGATGGACAGGTATGGGAAGCGGATGTTCTCGTCAGCGACCTTTACAATGAAATCGCTGAATTACCTGTGCCATTTTACTCGACTTCAGAGGGATTTACTCAAGGAAGCGAGTGAAATGCTTAAGGACCCAACAGCTGCGGGTTTTCAGGATAGGATGAACTCTCAGCTGGCTACCCTTAATTCTATCACTAACTCCTCCATGCGCCTCCTGTCATATGCGGCTGATGGAGCAAGTAGAGCAGCAGGTACAGGTGTAGCTTTGCGTAGGCACGCCTGGATGCGGCTTTGTAACTTTGCGGACCCGTTTAAGGCGTCTTTCACTAATTCCCCCTTTGATGGATCATCCCTCTTTGGTCCTCAAGTGAAGGAAACCTTGACTAGGTGCGAGACTGGTGGCAAAACTCTTTCTGCTGTTGGAGTCCATTTTTCTATTCCTTCTAGACCTTACCCCAAAGGTCAGAAGGGGGGAAAGATGTGGTTCCAGAAACAATCTCAAGGAGACTTGCCTGACGCACAGAGTCGATTCCCCTCTAGAGGCAGAGGGGGGAACAACAATGGTAGACGCCGCCCCAGAGGCAGAGGGGGCCCGCAGAATCAGGGCAGTCGAGAATCTTTTTCTGACAAGCCCTTTCAGCATCCCTGAGGTGTTGCCCGACTGTCCACCTTCGGAGGCAGTCGGGGGAAGGTTGTCAATGTACCCAAAAGCCTGGCTATCCCTAACTCAAGACAAGTGGGTACAGTCTATCATTTCCGAAGGCTACAGAATTCCCTTTCTTTTTGTTCCGAAGCTGTCCAACAAATCCCTTCCAGACATTCCACCCAGTCAAAGGGAACAAGCAGCATTAGAAATTTCAAAGCTGCTCGCAAAAAGAGCCATTCAACCAGTGCCAGCAGACCAGGTAGGATCCGGAACCTACTGCAAATTCTTTTTGGTTCCAAAGAAAACAGGGGACTGGAGACCCATTTTGGATCTCAGCAACTTGAACAAGTTTGTCAAGAAAACAAAGTTCCGGATGGTCACGCTGCAGTCCATTCTTCCCCTTTTGGAACGGAACAGCTGGATGTGCTCTATAGATCTCCAGGATGCGTACTATCACATCAAAATGAATCGACGCTCCAGGAGATTTCTCCGCTTCAGGCTGGGAACCAGTCATTTTCAATTCAGAGCCCTGCCCTTTGGTCTCACTACAGCCCCCCGAGTGTTCACCAAATGCATGGCAGTGGTAGCTTCTCATCTGAGACGTCAAGGATTCCAGGTGTTTCCTTATTTAGATGACTGGCTCCTTACAGCCCCCACCAAGCATCTCTTACTCCTCGCCAGAGACTTCACCTTTCGCACATGTCAGGCACTAGGTATCTCAGTAAACTACGAAAAGTCTGTCTTGTCGCCTTGTCTTGTTATTACTTTTATAGGCACAAATCTAGACACCGTCAAGATGTCAGCCAGACTCACAGAGCAGAGGATACAGACATTCACAAACAGGTCTTTCTTCTTTTACAGAACAACAAAGTCAAGGCCAGACAGATCCTGAAAGTCTTGGGAATTATGGCTGCGGCCATCCCTCTCCTACCATTAGCCCACTTCCACATGAGGATTTTACAATGGATGCTCTTCACACAATGGTCTTATCAAAGCCTTCCAATGTCCCATCCTATTCGGATAACTCAATCGTGCAAGAGTCATCTCTCTTGGTTGATCTCATCCCCTCAGCTCCTCCTAGGGAGACCCTTTGTTCCTCCCCCTCCGGTTGCTACAGTGACAATGGACGCCTCCCTGATCGGGTGGGGGGTGGGGCATTTCCAGGGCAGGACAGTCCAGGGCATGTGGCAACCGTTCGAGTGCCACTTGCATATAAACGTTCTAGAGATGAGAGCAGTGCTCCTAGCGTTGCAAGCCCTACAAGACTCTCTTCCCATAGGAATTATAGCAATACAAACAGACAACATGTCTGTAGTGTGGTACATCAACAAACAAGGCAGAACCAGGTCTTACCCCCTATGTCGAGAGGCACTCAGACTATGGCAATGGGCGATCTCTTCTCAGCGATTTCTGTTAGCAACGCACATTCCCGGGAAGTCCAATGTGATTGTGGACAAATTGAGCAGAGCTATTCTCATGCCTCACGAGTGGTCTCTGAACAACTCAGTGTTGGAGAAAGTTTTTCAAAAGTGGGGCAGGCGTTGCTGCGACCTTTTTGCTACTCCCCAAAACAGCAAGTGCGACGATTTTTTCACCCTCTTTCCCCAACCAGGCCATCTCAGCAGAGACGCTCTAGTACACGTTTGGCCCTGGGGACTTCTCTATGCCTTCCCCCCTCTTCCCACTGATATCCCAACTGATACAGAAAGCCATCACTCAGAAAGCTTCTATGATCCTCATTGCCCCTTACTGGCCTCGTCAAATTTGGTTCCCTTTTCTTCACCGTTATCTGTTGGAACAACCTTGGCATCTGGACCCAGTTCCAGACCTTTTGACCCATCAGTCAGGTCAGTTGCACCACTCCCTTCCCTCTCTGAACCTCACAGCTTGGTTCCTCCAATTCCGACCTTAGCCAGGCTTCCTTTGATATCTCACTCAGTGAGAGATATCTTGATCGCCTCTCATAAATCTTCCACTCGGAAGATTTATCATAGCAAGTGGAAACGTTTTTCCTTTTGGGTGCAGTCAAAGAACATAGATCCTTTCACTGCTTCTATTCAAACAGTTCTAGACTTTCTAGCCGAACTTTTCCATGCAGGTTCGTCCCCTTCTACCATTAGAGTTCAATTGGCTGCAATTTTGAACTTTCATGTTGGAGTCTCAGAGTCCTCTATCATGTCTCACAAACTCTGCAAGGCCTTCTTAAAAGGAGTTTTTCTGCTCAAACCACCCATCAAAGATCCTCCTCCTCAGTGGGATCTCAACTTGGTTCTGGCATCCTTAATTCTTCCCCCCTTTGAACCTGCGGCTTCATGTTCTATAAAATTACTTTCCTGGAAGACACTCTTTTTAGTAGCTATCACCTCAGCTAGAAGAGTCTCTGAACTTCATGCTCTGTGTAGTCGACCCCCTTATCTAGTTTTTCATAAAGACAGGGTTTCCTTGCGTACTAACCCGTCTTTTTTGCCCAAAGTAGCTTCATTGGCAAATTTGAATCAAACCATTGAGCTTCCTGTGTTCTTCCCAAATTATTCTAATAGGTTAGAACAAAAGTTACACAGTTTAGATATTCATCGCCAACTTAGGTACTATCTAGACAGGACCAAACAATTCAGGAAATCTGACCAACTGTTTGTTTCTTATGCAGAAGGTAGAATGGGCCTTCCGGTCTCTAAAGTCTCTCTCTCTAGATGGCTTACTTCATTGATTACCCTAGTGTATGAAATAAGACATCAACGGTTGCCATCCAAACCCAGGGCTCATTCAACTAGAGCTTTAGCCACCTCAGTAGCTTTCCAAGATAGGCTGCCTATTGATTCGATTTGTTCTGCAGCTACTTGGGCTTCTCCCCATACCTTCATTTCTCATTACAAGTTGGATCTGGCCTCTAGAGACTGGGCCAACTTTGGTTCCACTGTACTCAAGAGTCTGTTCCGATAGGCCACCCGGGACAAGGTGCTAGGGACGCGGTCCCATCCAGCAAGAATGAAGGCGAGATTGACAACTTAACATTTAGAAGTTATGTACCTACCATAACGTTCCATGTTAGTTGTCTTCTTCTCGCCTTCTTTCTTGCGTCCCACCCTCCTTCCCCCTGGCCAGGACAGACCTAGAAGAGTTTCTTTGTTCCTTATGGAATTTTATTGCTGGTATTAGCTTTCAAACGAGATCTGAGGAAGTTACCGCCTAGCATTGTGGGATATAGGGGAGCCTCGAGCTGGTGAAACTAGCTCTCGAGCTTTTAGAGTGGCCGAGTCGGAGCCGAACTCCAGCAAGAAAGAAGGCGAGAAGAAGACAACTAACATGGAACGTTATGGTAGGTACATAACTTCTAATTTTCGAGTGTGTCTTTAGCAGATAATTGTGGACACAGGTTTAGCACATGCATGCTATGTATACACACAGGATGAGTGGTGCATGTATACCTGATGGAATACCATTGCTCAACATAGCCATTGTACAGTGGTTATGGTGAGTGTAGGATATATTGTGTACATGCCAATGCCAGCCATGACATGGCATGCTACAACACAACTGCAACATTAAACATCACACATACCCAATGTGTGTCATGTGACCTATACAATCCATAGTATTACAAGACATATATGTGTCACTTTGTACACATGGTGATTGCTATGCATATTGTGTATAGGTGCATATGTTTGCACACACACAACAGTGAGGTGCATAGCAATTAATGCTGTGTGTAGTACTGTGGTTACTGTAACTGGATAGGGTGTAGTACCATGAGCCAGCATCATGCAGCATCATGTGGTCACTCAAGGCTACTAATGTGTGCCAGACCGGCACCTAGCATGCTGTACCTGAACTGCAGTATCTTGGCTACATTCACCATTTCACAACCAGTTGTTACATGGGTTTGTAAGGTGCCCAAAAGGGAGCATTGCCTAACATGAATGTGTTATGTGTTGCAGAGTGTCGCACAGCCCCATGATAGGCCCCTACCCCTCAGGTATATTATGTGTGCTGTGTGGATGTCATTTGGGATACTGGAGTGTGATCTTACAGCGGGTGTCTGAATACACCATGTGTAGCATATTAACGTGTACTGCGTATGACAATGTTGTGTATGTTGTGTGCATGTGTATCGACTCTGCCTATCCAATGTCCACTACAGTTTTGCCACAATTGTGTGGGATGCTCTGTGTATTGCATGCGTTTGAGGCAGCTACACACATTACTGGGATGTGCATAGTCTCACAGCAAACATGCACAGCATGCATTATGCGTAGGTGTGTTACGTGTACATGTCCTACAACTCACCTATGACATGCACATATAACATGCAATATTACATGTAGAACACACTCACCAGCATGGGTCTGCTGCCTTGCTGTCACACCAGAGGGACCTACAAGGATATGAGACAGTTTGTCAGTGGCAACAACTGTGGCATTGCTACTGTGGGTTGGCAATCTTACAGTAGTATAATGGTTGACAGTCACAGGCCTACAGATTATGTTTCAAATTATCAGTATTGCACAACACCAGGCTCCACATCTTCTAACTACACAGAACACATCTCACATATGCATGATCTACCAATAGAGGTAACAGTAGTCTACAGATATGCCATGTTACCTGCACACTCCATGCCAACTCGCTGGGTGGCTCCGGCCTCCATGATGATACATGTTTGCTGTTGTTGTTGTTGGCCAGGAGCCACCAGGCTGAGGAGCAGCTCCTCCACTCTGGTGGTGGTGGGGGGGGGGGTGGATGGCTACCCTATCACCTGTGGCAAGCTATTGTCTACGGACATCAGACGCACACTGCCGGACATGTGTAAGTACTCACTGCAGTGATGACGTACCTGCTCTTATGTCTGGTTATGCATGCCTATGTCATTTACCCGACAGACAACATCTTGCCACAGTGCAGTCCGCTCATGCTGGTCCTGGCTGGTTCTTGAGAACAGCAGGGCGTAGTGCTGAACCAAGCTGGTTGTGATCTGCTCATCCTCAGCTGGGCTGTATGACGGATTGCGATGTTGAGCCATGACCCTGGAAGACAATGAAACAATATGTGTGAGCAAGTCATGTGCCACACTTAACATTCTAAAGTACAGATATCACTGAACTGCCATATATAGCAACCTATTAGCTGTCAGAGGATACACACTTTCAATACCACATATCCGTGCTCATACCACAACTGCCTGACAGTGCCTGGCACGATCTATATATCAAACCATGTTCTGCACAGCAACAAAGAGAAACCAGTATGTAAGACTATACAACATTACATGTCACACTGTATGTGACACAGTGCACCACCTAGCCACAGGAGGTATATATCAAGCTAATGCATAATGAAATATGTCATCCATTGCAATGATTGTAAAGTCCAGTTACAGTATTACTGGTATACCACACTAGTTGTTGGTGGCAAACCCCTGCCTAACATATGTGCACATTCGTTAGTATAGGTGGCATACTGCTCTACTAGACTATACGTGTTGCTAGATATGCACTTATATCCTGTAACACACATATGACCGAGGGCATGTTACAGGCATACCCACACACGCATCACACATACATACAAGACACAAAGGTATGGCAACCCAGATAAGCTTTACCTGTGTACCATACAGTACTGTGTGTCAGTACTTACAAAACATTATGCCTGAGGTGTGTAATCTGTGAGGACTACAGGGAACACACATAACAGTGTTTATAAGCAATGTGGACATACACCATACTGTGCTGTTTAGGTATACAGCTTCAGGTAGTACTACAGTTCATACGGGATTTGGATTCACCAGCAATACCAATCAATAAGCATACATGTACTGCTTTAGCCTAAAATGGCACACCCCAGTCGAAACCAAGGGACTACGTCAGACCGTATGCCATACTGCTTTTTCTGCCTAGCAATAGCAAACACATCTTTTGCTGGGATCAGAGCTAGGACACAAAATAGCATGACAGAAACAGTTTCCCACTAAGCTATCACACATTGACAGAACCTCAACACATTCACCAACACTTTCACCATGACACTCAGTCAACTTCACATAGCAATTATTGCAACAAGTACATGTGGGTGTGTATCGGTTCATAGGTAGGTAATAGGCTATTGGCCCTAGGGCCTGTAGAAGCGACCCTGGCCTTTGACACACATGTAATCTAATTTCACATGCCCCTGTCCAGCAGAGCCACAGAGGTGATTCCCGTGTGTATTTCCTATCTCCCATCCAATCATCAGGATTATTCATGACGACTGCTAATTAGGAGCTTGGTTTGCTATTGATAGGTGGTTTGTTCCAGAGTATGGGATGTCTCTGAGATAGGAATCTATCCCTCCAGCATGTTCTGTCTATTGAGATGACAAGGTTTAGGTCCCTAGAGCGTGTAGCTGGTAGGGATTGTGATCTGTTTACGTGGAGCATGTCCAACAGCTCTAGGTTTGACATAGCTTTGTATGTTCGGCAGAGGTCATCTCTGGGTAGGCGGTATGCAACACAGTCTAGCTGTGGTTTTGTGAGAAGGTCTGCATAGGGCATCTGTTTGAGGCCAGTATTACTCTTTGTGAGGTATGTCTGTGGCCTTTCCAGTTGCTGTAGATGTCTTGTGAGGCACATACCACATGGGGCATTGTACTCTATAATGGGTTTTATGTGTGATGAGTAGAGGGGAACACTGACCTATATTTCCCTGGATGACACACCTTTTGTGAGGAGGTGTGCCACATAGACAGATTACATGACTAGTGTGGTACTGTGATTATCAAAGGGGAGACTACTGTCCACCTGTGTCCCATGGTCTCTTATCACACTTTCAGTGCTAAGTAGACTACCACCTATGTGGTAGTTCATGGGTACGGAGGTTTTGCCAGAAGGGATGCCAATGCAGTTTCAACATTGAGCTTGAGTCCATGGCTTTGTCACCAGGCCTCTGTCACAGTAAATATGACGCTGTCTCTCTCTCTCTCTCTCTCTATATATATATATATATATATATGTGTATATATATATATATATATATATATATACACACATACATATTAACATCCATTGATGTACATATAGATATACATATAGGCACATATACAGTCCACCTTTCCTGGTGGGAATATCAGTTATGCGAAGGTTGTAAGGTATACAGTTATGTAATAATATTGCACAGTGTTGTGCGGAATGCATTGAAGGTGTTCTCAGCCAATGTAGCTTTAGCAGGCCTCACTGGCAGCAACACTGCAAACCTGACAAATCATACCCACAGCTTTTAACCACCACATATCATATACTAGCACTGTATGCTGTCTTGTTTACCACACACTACAACCTACATAGAAATATGTACATAACAACCTTCACCAACATATATATGTCCACCCTTCACAAACAGTTGCAGTACGTCCCTTGCTCTATGCACATGTACAGATGCTAATATATCTGACACAGACTGATCTCTCTGTATGTGTGTGCCATACACACACACGGTCCACACTGTTGTAAGTCCATGGACCTCACGGCTGACTTGTTGGGCCTTGCTGCAACATGAACAGGTGTCACATGTGAGCACTCAGTAATATTAGAGGGTGCATATATAGCTGCAAATGCTAGATTAGCATACTAGCCTGGTACAGCTGTTGCCAGTGCTAAGCTACATGTTAATATGACTATCATGCATTTGTTACTCTGTCACATCCATGTTTATATAACTGTATGCTGTACTCCCCCAAACAGACATTGTGCACACTACTGTACAGAACACAGATAACATGGATCAGATGTTTGACATTTAATGCTGAACTACATATGTCACAGTCATATCCCACTGCACACAGCTACACACTGATTTCTGCATGGCAGTATTTATGGAGGGCATCTGTGCATATATACGTACTGCTGCCACATATGGATGATTCAAAGTATGTAGAGTACTCTTCAAAAACATCTACTACATGCCAGTAAATACATATCTGTTACATACCTTTCCTTTGTATGTGTTTGTATTTGTCAGTTCCGTGTGTTTTGTATAATTATTTTTTAATATATTTTTTTTTTAATTTTTTTTGTTCATATATATATATCTTTTAATATCTTTTTTTCTGCTGCTGTTGCTCTTGTTGTAGTTGTCGGTGTCTGTCTGTCTGTGTCTCTCTCTCTCTCTCACTCTCTCTCTCTCTCTCTCTCTCTCTGTAGCTGCAGTGAAATGATTGCATGTGTGGACAGCAAGTACAGCCTGCTTTTATAGGTATCTGCACATGTGCATGTGATGACCTCTGCACCAATTGGTGGCCACCATTCGGTAATTACATGCAGCCTGCTGTGTGGTAATTGCAATACTCACTGTCATAGCAACCCAATGCTATAAATTGCTAGGTCAGGTAGGCGTAGCCCTTTCAGTTTTCCAAAGTGGGGCTCATGCTTGTTTGCTGTGGACACCGTTGTATAAGTCAGAAGGTTGGTATACTTCTTTTATCTGAAGCTAGGGGTGTAGCCAGTGATTTGAATGTTGTACTCAGACCTGAATGTTGCCACTTCCAGTACATTGTTGTCAGTGTAGAATTGTACTTACTCCTACAAATGCTAACACAAGATACATTGGAGTATGTAGTTTCTTTTCTACTTATACATTTAGCTGCCATACATACGTAGTTATTGAGATGTATTCATTTGGCACATGAACTGTTTGTGAACTGCTATACTGTGAATATTAATGTACTTACTTCTGCACAGTTGGTGCTTTTTTATTGTTGACATTAGCACAGGATGCTCATGAAAACTGGACAATTCCAATACTGAGTATGCCTACCTACATCCTTGCTGGACCCTGAACACACAGGTATTTTGTATGTTTGGGTGGGGATTGTCCTGCTATGATACTGTGTGGGGGTTGTAAAGTGCTGTTGTAACATTATTTACTGCTAGAATGTCTGGTTCTGTTATCACAGTTATGTAATGCAATTCCACAACAACTGCTGGTAAAGTTCCACAGAACAGGTTTTGTGTTGTGGCATTCCTATCTTTCCTTTACATTCACTCATTCTGATGCATGATATATATATTTCAGCAACAACCTGCTGTATATCTACTGTGGCTTAGTGGTACTTCATGCAGTGTAGTGTGTCCAATGTCCGGGGTTCGAGACTGACAGTGGTGTTTCATTTTGCTGCTGAGCAGAACAAGGGCCCTCACATGCAGGGTGACTAAGGCACTTTTAAGCAGTTGTGTAAGGGTTTGCATGGTTTTGCATGAAGCTTAGCAATACTTAGCTAAGCGCACACAAGCGCACACTCACGCAAACCCGCTAACTGCTGCTTAATAGTGCTTACTCCCACTAACTCCCGTGCTCATTTCTTTGAAAGAAAAGAAAATGGGGAGATAGGAAAGTGGTGAAAAAGGGGCACAAAGAGTGAAAGACAGTAGGGGAAAACAGCTCGGGATGTGCAGGACGGGTGTAGGGAAGGTCCATAGCTGCCCATTTCTTTAACAGCAACAGCTGTGCATATGCTAGTAATTTGGAGGGTAATTTGAAACCTTCCACCCCTGAGAGAGGGGTGAGGACAATGAAGTATGTTGTACTGCCAATTAAATTTCAGTTTATGTGTCCATCGGACATGTGTGCAAAATGGGCAGCTATGTATGGGGCGTAATTTTTTTTTTTTGGGTGCAGATTGCCCTTTTTTTTTTCAGGTGAGAGTGGAATGTGGGGTAGGGGAAGTAGGTATGTTTGGGGAGGTAGGTTGGGGAGGTAAACAGACAAGACAAACAAGATGCATACAGGGGCAGAATATGACACATGTGGTGGGTGAACAAGATTGACGGGGAAGGATGTTTGGAAATTGCAAGCCCATGAGCCCACAGATGGCAACAGTGGAACTGAGATCCCCACCCATGGGCAGTCACCACTGCACCTTCACAGCCCAGAGGGTGGCTGTGCTGGGGGCTGTGTAGGAGGGGCAGGTTCTCCCGTGAGTCATGCCACAGATGCCTCAAGCTGGCGTAGAGGATCAGCGACTGAACGCTCGATCTCCCTACGCACCACAGCCCGGACTGTTCGGAGGGTGATAGGTGGCCCTCCTCCAGACATGCTTGCAGGGGGGTGAGCCCCATCCCCTGCAGCGCTTCCACCCGAAGGTGGTACAGGACCAATGGAGGAGGAGGTCCCGGGATGGACACCGGACCTACTGGTGCCAGGTGCCATTGCCAGCTGAGGTGGGACAGGTGGGTCTGCTGGGACCGGCCTTCCCATACGTTCTATGTTTAGGAGGATTTAATGACAATATGGGTTGGTAACAGCCAACAACATTCCAAATTAGTTGTAACAGCATGCAGTAATATTCCCATTAACCCAACGCACCAGAGTTCCAACAGTTGAACAGCAAGCATAACACATGCATATATAGAACAACAGTGGACATTCCAACAGCATGCAGGATTGATTGGTGGCAACAGGCCACCAAGATTGTGGTATTTGAACAGGGCACATGCATCAAAGTAAATGCAGATATTTATAAACCAATAGGACATATGTCCCAACAAATGTTTTGAGATTAGACATACCCATTGAGGTGTGGAATTGCATTGTTTATGCACATACAGTAGGGTATAAAAAGATGCCTCCATTAACAACTTATATATACTTATAGTTTACACTACATTCCTATTGACTGCAGGTATATATCCCCTACATGTCTTATTACACTAGGCAATGTCCGCTAAATTGTGAAATGGGTTTTGCTAGTTCCTTATATACCTGACCTGTATCTAACATACAAACTGTCCAGGATGCAGATATTACTGCTACGTATTTATATATTTTATTTATATTTCTATACCTACATATCTGGATGTGTTCAGGTGACATTATCAGTTATATTTTAACAGCCCCCTACATTTCTAGCAGCACACTGACATTTCTGGGGAACACAATAACAAACTACTCATCTGCCAGATTTACCTATACATGCCAGCCATGAACCAACAGTTGAGGACTGTATATATGCTTAACAGCCACTGGCACTCTCTTCATCCACTTTCTATGGGCCTACCCAAGTGTTGGTTGACAGCACTTAATACAACAGTACTATTTCTATAATGCAAGAGTACAACAACATTTTGAAGAAAGTGACACGGACACATGGCCTGAAGTTAAACGCCAAAAAATGCATAGTCATACCCTTCGGGAAAAACAAGGTTACCCCTAGCTACCATATAGATGGCAATCCACTGAGCACAGAAAAAGTCATCAGGGATCTGGGGACCCAAGTTGACAGTAGCCTTTCGTTTGACGCTCATGTTGCTAAAGTAGTTAGGAAAACCTTCTATATCGCCCACCTGATCATGAAGGGATTCACATCTAGATCAAGGGAGGTCATCGTCCCCCTGTACTCATCACTCATTAGACCTATGATTGAGTACAATGCCCCGTTCGGAATGTATCTGACCAGACACCTGATGCAGCTTGAAAGGCCCCAAAAGTTCCTCACCAAAAGGATAAAGGGTCTCAAAAATATGTCTTATGCTGCCCGACTGAAAGAACTCCAGCTCTATTCAGTCTCATACCGCTTGCTCAGAGGTGACCTGTGCCTGACATATAAGGCCATGTCAAACCCAGATTTGATGAATATGCTTCACCTCAAAAATCTAGATCCCTCAGAACCACAAGGGCGGAGACTTAAACCTTGACACGGTTATAAATAGAACGTGCTGGAGGGACAGATTCATCACCCAGAGACTCCCTATGCTGTGGAACAAAATCCCGGTACATGTGAGGCAGAGCACCTCGCTGGCCTTATTCAAGAGGAATCTTGACCAATGGATGGGAGATCGCAGATATACCCCAGGGATTACTTCAGTGTCACTGCTTGACAGAGGCACAGAAAAATGATAGGCATAGTTTTTATTCAAACTAAAGGGGTGGCGAAAGCCACATAAATATGGGCTAGGCTTATAAATGCCCTTGGGCAGATAACCTAGTATGAACCTATGAACCTATGAACCTATGAACATTACACACTTTTCTAGAGGCTCTCTCATTTATTTGATATATCAGTGCATGCAGAAGACTCATTCAAGATGTATTATACCTTTATTAATGGGTTACAACACTCTTCTTTAGGCTCTCTCACTTATTTTATATAACAGTACATGCAGAGATGTTATTCAAGACTTATTATACCTTTATTATTGGGCTACAACACTTTTTTCAGGCTCTCTCACTTATTTTTTATAACAATACATGCAGAATAATTACTAACCTGCCTGGTGGTGCAGCCTTAGCAGCCTATCTGCATAGGCTTGCTGATTCGCAGCATGGACACCTGCAGCTGTGAAGTAAATGAAGTGATATTGAGACATACCTATCCATAATATAGACTACGATAGCAATTCATACATGATTCATTCCATGACTACCTACTCAGTAGTGGGGCATTTTCCATCCCACGGGCCTCCTGTATCCACTGGTTCAGTCGGTCCTCCTTGTGTCTCTTCAGGTCTGAGTAGTGGTGTCTGACCTGCTCACCAGTCCGAGGGACACCTGTGGCACTGGTGAGATCATGTGCGAGACAGTTCCAGGCTTCCGCTTTGTATTCAGTGCCCTGGAACTGGCCCTGCAGGAGTCTGGCATCATGATTATGGACGAGGAGCCAAACCATCACTTTTGACTCCTCAATGCCCCACCGTTGCACTCGGAAGTGAGAGCCCTCTCCAATACCAGCCATGCTGCTTGCAGATAGGAGCTACAACCAGTTATGGCAAGTATTCCCGCCTATGGAGCTTAAATATGCCTCATTTCCCGCACTTGTTTGTGATTGGCCGGTTTTGAAATTTCTCAGCTGAAAGCACACCTGCTTAGCACTGGGTAAACTTTCATTAATATGTATATGTGTGTTGACAGTGCATGAATATCAAAATCTGTCATGGCTTAGTGGTTCAGTACTGTGATTATGGTGCACAGTATCCCGGGTTCGAGGACTGTCATTGCTTTTTATTTTACTACAAGCTAGACCGGCTAGGGGGTGTGGCTGTGTTTAGCCGACTTTGCTCAACTTTGCCCAACATTGCTCTACGTTGCTCTATATTGCTCGACGTTGCCCGACGTGCTAGGTAGCACGGTGCACAGCTACATGCAAACATGTTTTGTTTGCACTAGTTGGCACGATGCGCAGCACCACGCAAAGCCATTGTATTAGTTAAAGCAGTGCTAATCTATGAGCATTTATACTTAAATGTGCTTAATACTGTAAACTTTGCTTTGCAGTGCTTCACATTGCTTAAGATATGTTACTTATGCATTCATCAGTATGCATAACCAATTCACCTTCTTATATATATATATATGGGTCTCCTTCTAATGACCGAAACGCCGATTCGCCGACAGTGAAATAACCGACACGAAACAACCGACAACGCAGTTGACCGACACGCTCGAATCCCGACAGACGGAAGACCGACAAGGGGAATGTGTAAGCGCGACCTGGTAAGTATGCGATAGTGAGGGATTTAGGAGTAGGGAGCGGACAGGTAAGTGTGCAATACTCAGGGATGTAGGGTTAGGGTGTGTGATAGGTGAGTGTCGGTAGTGTCGGAGCTTGGGGTTGGTGTGTAAGTGAGTTAGGGTTAGGGTGCAGGTAGGGAGAGTGTGCAGTGTCGGAGCTTGGGGTTGGGTGTGTAAGTGAGTTAGGGTTAGGTGCAGGTAGGGAGAGTGTGCAGTGTCGGAGCTTGGGGTTGGGGTGTGTAAGTGAGTTAGGGTTAGGGTGCAGGTAGGGAGAGTGTGCGGTAGTGTCGAGCTTGGGGTTCGGGGTGTGTAAGTGAGTTAAGGTTAGGGTGCAGGTAGGGAGAGTGTGCGGTAGTGTCGGAGCTTGGGGTTCGGGGTGTGTAAGTGAGTTAGGGTTAGGGTGCAGGTAGGGAGAGTGTGCGGTAGTGTCGGACCTTAGGGTTAGGGTTTGGGTTAGGGCTAGTGGATATGTGTTGTAGTGTACTGTGTTGTTTACGTGTGATGTGTCGGTGTTATGGTGTTCGGTGTTTCGCGTTGTCGGGTTTGTGTGTTGTCGGTTTTCTGGCGTCGGTGATTTCACTGTCGGCGAATCGGCGTTTCGGTCATTAGAAGTAGACCCATATATATATATATATATATATATATATATATATATGAAATATTGTTCACTAATACATAGGCCATTTCAATGTTTTTTACTAAAATTTAAAAGATAAATGTCAGGAATTATTTTTCTATACCAGTTTCCTACAGAAAATAGAAAGGGGAGTGGTGGGACTCGAACCGGGAATGCCTCCTCTTTGTGCGAAGGCTCTACCACTACGCTATTGCTATTTGGCTTAATTTGCATATAAGTTTCTTATTATCCTCTTCAATCTCTAAACTGCTAACTTTAGCAAAGCAGTGGGCAAACCAGCGCAAACACATGCAAATACGAGCAGCTATATCAGGAATAATAAAAAAAAAAGGAAAGTTTTACATTTTAGAACTGTACAGGGATTTAGAATGTGGGGGAGTGTAGTGTTGGGTGTGTACACATTTGAGTGGACTCGCTCATTTCAGTTGACATTTGCAGATTGAGGGACTTGCAGGGGCGTGGATTTTTGGACTGCTTGGCAGTCTGACACACCCCCTGCACTCGTACATGCTCCGTGTTAGCCTTAGAGTTGAATCAGCGCACCCTCATAAATATGCATGGCATGCTGACGTCATCCTCTTAGGCTGCAGTTTCTGAGTAAGACTTATTTAGTCCTACACGGAGGATTAGTGAATCCTGGCCACTATTTACAAAATTGCATAGTAGACTCCCTCTTATCCGGTCTCAATGGGACCGGACCTTAGGTTGGATAAACGAATGGCTGGTTAATTAGAAAATCCATACAAAATAGCATTTATAGGTTATAAATCAGCTAGAGTAAGATTTGTGTTAGTATACTTTTTTCTAATAAATATGAATTATAAAACTCAAATGTCTGTCATTATTTAGTCCAGAGGAGGTGGAAGTATCTGTTGTCTTTTGCTAGGGCTATGGCAGAAATTTGATGGCCAGGTAAAGAGGAGGCTAGATAAGAGGGAGTCTACTGTATTTACACATTTACAGTTTATACAGTATAAACATTTCCATTCCTTTCCATTATTTTCATACAGTCATAAATGTCTTAATTTTCATTATTATGTTAAACTTCTATCATTTTTATCCTTATTTGACCCCCACTCTTTTTGTCTATAACCACCATCTAATTTTTCTTAAAATTACTACTAGTCTCCATTTACCCTTAAACATGATTTAATTTATCCTTTCATTCCAAATGGTCACACAATGTAAAATAATATTTTTTTATCTATTTTACTAACATATTCCTTTTTTATGCCTATAAAATCCATACATATCATATCTATATTTATTTCATTTATTGCCTTTATGTTTTAAGAGAACTTTTCTTCACATAATTTTCCCATAACTTTGCAACCCTTATGCGTTATACAAAAACAAGTTCTGTGTGTAGTTTATATTTTACCACAATATATACAAACTCTTTTGCTGATTTTTTTATATGGCATATTTCCTTTTACTGATAATTTAGTAATCACTAATTTCCATAAACAATCTTGACAGTCTAGCATAACATGCTTTTCATACTTTTATAGCTTTAACTTTTTCTTTCACTAGCTCAGGCCAAAGATTAACATAATAATATTGTATCATAGTATATTTATAGCACACTATTCCATTGTTCCTTACTTACATTTTACCCCCAAATCTTATTCCTAACAAAGAGACTTATTTTCATCAAAAAAGATGCTCCTCCTATCATTACAATATCACCCAGTCCTTTACTCTTTTCTTCATTTAAAGTCATACTTAGTATATTTAAAACATTGATAGACATAACATGTATTTTCTTTCAGACATTTGGTTTTTGTAACTAATAAAATATCTATATAAGTAAACATAACGTTTATCCATTCATTAGTTATATAAGTAGCACCTTCCATATACAAATTTACATCTCTAATACATTTATAATTAATGCAAATAATATGCTACTCATAGGACATCCCTGACATATACCATTCTTTATATCTGTTTCATTGCTTAACTATCCATTCACTAAAACCTAATTTTCCAGTTTTTTATTTTCTAGTTTTGTTAATTTAAGAAGCCATTCTATTTTTGTACTTTCTTTCTATCTTGAAACATTTCCTTTATATAATTTATTATGTCGTCTTCTTATCTTTCCTTTATCATCTTCCATTTCTCTCATTATACTAGTGTTCTCTTTAACTACGCTCTCAAATAAGTTGATACCTCTTCTCTTATACCTTGTAAGTAATTTATTTGCTTAACTAATAATTCTGTAATTTTCTCTTTCTTCTTTCCATAAATTATTTGTTCTATCACACAGAATTCTCTATCATTCCTTTCTGAATCCTTTAAGACATCTGTATACATTATTTTATATTTTTTTTCTGCTTTTTATATCTGACTGCCATTTTAAAAAACATTTTTCATATTTTTCTTTAAAAGCTAGTCATCACTTGGACCAGTTTTTGTAACATCCACAAGTGGAAATGTAATCTTTCCATAACTGCATACTTATTTTATTTCCATTTCCATCCCATAATTTATTCTTTTTATTCCTTTTGCCAATGTAATATACTTCTTATTTACCTGTTATTCTATTTTCATATGGTTGAGAGATCTGAAAAACCTTTTACAAGTGTTTGTCCCTTATCTATATTTAAACATTGTGATGTAATAAAATAATCAATTTAATCTTATTTGCACATTGACAATATATCCACAAATTATTATTCCAAATCTTTAAAGTGCCACATTTTATAACTCCAAAAATTGTAACATCATTTCCTCTCTTCTACTTTTTCCTCTCAAATCACAATAAAAATCTCCCATTATTATATTCATATTAATTACTTCATAATCCAGAAGTTTTATTAAATACATTTTCTCTTTCTTTACTTGGAACATAGGCATACAATTCTGTAGTTTATATATATATATATTATATATGTGTGTGTGTGTGTGTGTGTGTGTGTGTGTGCGCGTGCATGTATATATATATATATATATATATATATATATATATATATATATATATATATATATATTTGCCCTTCTAACCTATATAGATACTGTCAATAAAGCTAGATATAATGGCAACCAGTCTTTTCCTTATTTCTAGACTTGTCTAAAGCTTTTGACACAGTTTGTCGCAGCAAACATCTACTACTAATGTCCTCACTAGGTCTCTCTCAGTGGTTCAAAAGCTACCTGTCGAATAGGTATCAGTCAATAAAATTCCACTCCACTTTCTCTCCTTACCTCACAGTCACCACTGGTGTACCACAAGGCTCTATCCTTGGTCCCTTCCTCTTTAACATTTTCACCAACAACCTCTATACATCCACACAACAGGCCACCCTCATACATTATGCAGATGACTTCACTCTAATTTGCACATTTGACAACATTGAACACCTCCAAAAAAATAACTCAATAATCTTTAACAGCCACTGAAACATGGCTTACTACCTCCTCCCCCAAATCCCTCTCTGAAGAAAAAACAACATTTAAAGTCCTCTGTCTTGATAATGCAATAATTGAAGTCACTTCTCATAGCAAATAATTAGGAGTGATAGTGGATGATAATTGTACATTCAACCTGCATGAACAAAATTGCATAAGAAAAAAACATCAAAACTAGGGATGCTTTACTTTTTCACCAATGCAACTAAAACTACACATGCCATACTTATTTCCTTCCCACACTTCTTTATGGCACTCCCATGTTTACTAACCTCCAGGCTTCACAAAAATTAAAACTTGAACAATGCTATGACAAAGTTGCTGAATTTGTAGTGAATACCACTTTCAGAACCCACCACTGCATAGTACTAAAAAGCCTAAATTGGTTAAAACTGTCTCATCAACTAACATATACACAGCTTCTTACCACCTATACAGTTATCCAACATCCAGCATCCTGTCCAGCACTAAAAACATTTTACACAACTATGTTCCCAGTCGGCCATTGTGATCCTGTGACCAAAAATTCCTGTCTGTCTACAATCCTGTCAGATCTGCTGGGCATTGTCTGTACTCGTACAAGATTGCTAAGGCCTGGAATTCTTTACCTCTAACCATCAGGACTATACCCTCTTTCAGAACCACTCTGAAAGGCTTCCTAGCTAAAATCTGTCTTTGTTCTTGTTCAAAACCAGGATAAACTATATCCCTAAATATGAACAAGTACCTTTTTATTCCTTATACCTACATACTCTCCCTTTGCTTACTTCTATGAAATTATGTTTCCTGACTTTCTTTTTAAATATACCATAAGCCTATTTTTTCCCTCACTTCATATTGCAATTCATGTTTGTATTAGACTAACTTACCTTTAATTTCTCTACAAACTGTCTAAAATTTCTCTAAATGTTAAATAATTGTCATATAACTTGTATTGATACTTAACCAATGTTTTTATATTGTGTCTAATTTGTTATAATTATTTAAACTGCAAAACTTATTGTTTTATTTTTGAAGATTGCAAAATTATTGTTCTTAAAAAGTTTTGTAATAATTTGGAGCTTTTCTCCCTGGGCCTCAACTGAAAATGGGTTGCTACATAGTCAGACTTTCCCAGTAATCAAACGTCAATAAATAAATAAATAAATATACCTGATTATGCCATCTGAGATCTATATTAGCTAATCTTCACATCATTACCAATGTTATATTCAGTATTTTCACTGACTTCCTACTAAAGTACAACTATGCCAGAACATAGTTCTTTCCCTGGGTTCCATATTGAATCTCCTCTGCAAAGTTTCCTTGTTTGTAATCTCCCTTTTTGTGTCAAAAACCTTACTTCTAATATTATTATGTGAACATCACACTTACTTCACCAATTTAGGATGCCTCTTCTCCTACTTATATTTTCATACTATTTACATTTGCTGAAAAAAACTTAAAAATTGTCATTATGTCTATGTTGCAGTTTAACAGAAATTATGAAAATTTGAAGTATTTATCTCATTTGCATTATCCATTTCCTTTCTTTTTCTCTTTTACACTTAACCCTTTAAACTTTTCTTTTTTCCTGCCTGTTACCCTTTTGCTTACAGAATTATTTTTACATTTCACTATTTTCCAATTTATATCTTCCTCATCATTTATTTCGGAACCTTCTTCAATATTATTTTCTTGCTTTATTTTTCTCTTTATCCTTATCTTTACTTTTACCCCAATCTTGCTTCCTTACTTCCTTTATGACATTTGAATTCACACCTTTTGTGCATGATGACCTGTTTCCCCACAAGTATAGCATTTTCTCTTTTCACAGTTACTTATCAAATGATCTTTTCCTCAGGAAAAAAAGATTGTTTTAAGTTGTCCTCAATATTTTACAACACCCTTGTTTCATTCTACGTTTGTTATACTAGAGATATGAACAATTTTTTTTCTCCCTTTTTAGTACAATATGACAGTCCTATCTAACCAGTCCATAATCCGTTGCTATTATATACTTTGCTAATGGACATAACTTCTTACAAAGTTTGATTAAATGTCTATTTAAAGTCTCTTTTTCAACTTCAGTTTGAAATTGAATTGTATTTTCTTTTTTTTTTTTTGTTTTTCTCAATGAAAGGTTTTAATTGCATAGGAGTTCCATGGACTACAGTTCTTATTCTTTTCATACTACCCTAAAAACTTTCTAGAACAGAACCAGTCTCAAAAATAATGTCATAAAGTGTCTCTTTAGGAATAAGAATAAAAGCTCTTACCTAATGAGCCTTTACTTCCAATGGGACCATTAAATTATCCTAAATGCCACACTTTTCCATTTCTTTTTTCTTCTTTGTTGTGAATTTTTATCATGAATTTCCTTTGTTGACATTTTCTTTTATCGTTTTCCCTGCAGTTTCCTTAACAGTCTCAGCATATGATTTTTTTTCTGGCAATCTTCTTTTAAGATGGCTTCTGATTCCTCTGATTGGATATTGTCTATTAATTTCACCCCATGAAACATCTTTTCCACTCTCCAGCTCACTCTGCAGCAACAGTTCACATAAAATATCATTCCATAACCCTACTGACTGGAGGGTTGTAACAAAACATCCATTGTTTTGAACATTTGCTTCCAGTGAAACAAAGACATTTTTCTGAAACAGCTCCTCGAATCATGTAGAGCCACATACACTGCACTAGCATTTGTCTCTGTGCTTTCTGATATTGGATCTCTTTTAGTGCTGTTCTCCCAGCCACCTTTGTGCTAGGATTGCAAGAAGCACTTTCCAAATGAGTAGAGGAAGTTTCCCAATGTAGCTTTTGTTTTCTCTTTTTTTAAATGCACAACAATGTAAACTTTACTTGCTGTGTTTACCAATGTTATTTGCATGCTATATTATTTAGTCTGAAGAGCTTTTCTTCCCGGGCCTCTGCTGAAAATGGATATGTATCCAATTGGACTCACCTGGTCAACAAATGTAAAATAAAATAAATAAATGCCCTGGCCAAATTTCCCCTAGTAGTATAAATAATACCTCGGGTCTCCCCTTAAAAGAGTATTCTCCCCTAGTGGACCTAACTCAGTCAACAAAAGCATAAATAAAAAGACAAAGTAGCTTCTTTATAGCCCACAAATTTATATGGTACTGAGTGCTTTTCCATGCTCGCAGTTAGACTACTTTCATTTTCAGATACAGTTTGCTTTATCTCTCTCTCTCAGTACCTCTTTTTAGCTGCAGCAGATATCTCATTTCTCAAGTTACTTTCCTGCACCTGGAGTGAAACGCTAGCAGCCTTCAAGTTGTCATCATACCAGACTTTGTCCAGGGACTTATCCTTTTGGACTATTTTTGTCATATGCAAAAATGAGGAAAGTGCTGTAAATCACCAAATGTACTGATACTTGCTAACATAATAATTTCAGTAAAAGTTGCTGAATATGTCCAAGATAGTCTATAAAAAATATACACCTAGTAGCATAGTAATGACATTGTCTTTAATGGCAGTACATGTAGTTCATAAGACTTCGTAAAAAGGACATAATGTATGATTGCAAAATAAATGATATATGAAAACTGACATCATCATTAAAAATCTACTGTGGTAGACAACAATTTATAATTTGATCAGTGTGTATTTGCCAGTCAAATACTATAGCAATTTACTGCTGAAATTTCAAGGATTAAAATTGTGAGGAAATTAATTTTTAAAATATGGATTTTTGAAGTGATTTTTTTGTAGTAAAGCTTTGTCCCTTGCTCACACTTGTGGTGCTTTGCCCCAACACCTGTACTTCTAAATAAACTTTCTATAATGTCACTGGACACCAGGGAAGGAGTGGGGAAGAGACCCTATTTTAAAAATGCCAGGCCATGTTTATTTCAGTCCTTGAAATTATGGTCAGCACTCTTGTGTAGAATATGTAATTCTAAAGAACACGTCTAGTTACATTCAGGCAATCATTGTATTACCTTAATCTTCACTGATTGGACCCAGTATTATTACTGCAGATCCTGGAGTACCTTGCGACCTGCTGTGCTGGACTTGCTTTGGATTTGTATTACTCTGACTTCTGGTAAAAGAAAGGACAAATGCCATTGATTCTTGTACATTTCTGCTTTGGGTCTGAGTGCTTTCCTGGATTGGATGGCTTCTGTTTAGGTGGCAACTTTTAGAATTTAAGTCATAGCGTTTTGCATCATGCAGGACTCTGTTGTGCTGTGCTGCACTATGTACAGTGCTTCAGATGCCAGTGGAAGCAGTAGCCAACAAACTCCAGTGCATGCACATTAACACTTGGTTATGAAGACTGCATCCTTTATTTCTGTGAGCTTACATATCTTTTCCACTCATTTTTGACTGTAGTGCCATGCTGTTTCCTTTAACTGCCTATACCAAGGTAAGGCTGTCTCAATTGAACTTTGTTCAGCCTTCTTCTATAAGCTATTTAGATGATATTTTTGAGTTAGATCTTTTTTTACATGGTGGCAGAACACTGTCGTATACCTACTATTATTGTACATAATATTGCATAGGGCTATCTCATTTCTACTAATACTATGTGTGATAATTCTGTGTTGATCAGTTTATTGTTGTTCCAGGTTTACAGCTGTCTTTCTGACTAGACTTGTACTGCACCACTGACCATGGTATAGCTCCCACACCTAGCACAATAACTTGCTACTCAAGCAACTATTTACTACCTGGCTAAGTGGAATCCTGGCTACCACCTTCCTTTCTCCTCTCAATGAGTGCCATTAACAAAATGTTTCCCTCTCTTAAGTCCATTCCTTATTATTTGACCTATAAACCTACCAAAATATAATCAAATTTACTTTTTATTTTAATTTGAACTGAAATAAAATATGTGAAAACACTATTGCTATGATCTCTACTTTCATCCTCCGTTTATTTATATTCTATTTTTATCTATTTGTTGACCTGGTAAGTGGGCTGGTCAGCTGACCCTTTTTAGCCCCAGCCTGGGCTCACAGAGCAGTTCCAGAGAACAATTTACATATTTTACACAGACCATAGTTCAAGAATTGTACAAGCAAATATACATTTTAAGAATATATATTGTAAATGAAAATCACTATGCGAAATGTATATTCATTTTACAGAGAAAATGTATACAAGTAATTATACATTTTTAAGCAGAAAACACAACATAAAGAGTATGCAGTTAATGCAGCAGCAGCATGTGCTGTACTTCTTTGAAAAGTTTTAATAAACACATATTGAACATATCATTGTTTTGAAGTACTATACATTCTCTTTAAAACAATTGCATGTGGCAGGATTATTTAGGTGTTGGCAGTACTTTCTGAAACCATGCAAAGTTTCAAGCTATCTGATGCCTGAGGGGAGCTGATGGTGTTGGCAGTACTTTCTTGAAACCATGCAAAGTTTCAAACTATCTGATGCCGGAGGGGAGCTGATTCCAAGTTGCAAGGCTTGATCTAGAGAAGGGTTTTTTCTTTTATGGTTTTTGATACATGGACAGACAAGGGTCATATTATAATCCTGTTTTTTTTTTAAGGTATAGCAGTACTCCTTAAATGGCTGTTTTCTTCTCAGTAGGGGACAATAAAGCAATGTCTTTCAGCTTTTCTCAGTTAACTGTCATCACAGTGGATCACCGGTCCGCAGATTAATTGGCAGTGGAGTTTTTACAGTGTTGAGTTGCCAGCCCAGTGCCCAACCTTCACAGGAGGCACACACACATGCACACACCTACCTGCATGTCTTTACAACTCACTTGACCACAGGGAGAACATACAGACTGCACACAGAAGGTGCTCCAGCCAAGGATCGAACCAGAGAATCTCTTGCTGTGAGGCGACAGGGCTAACCGCTGCACCACTGCGGCCCCTCAGTAGAGGACAATTCTTCTTCTTTTGGCTTTTCCCAGTTAGGGGTTGCCACAGTGGATCACCTGTCTGCTTATGATTGGCAGTGGAGGTTTACGGTGTCAAGTTGCCAGCCTGGCACCCTACATTCCACAGAAGGTGCATGCACACACACACACACACACACACACACACACACACACACACACACACACACACACACACACACACATATATATACACACATACACACTCACGCCTAGGGCCAATTTAGAGTGTCCAATCCACCTGCAGCATGTCTTTGGGATGTGGGAGGAAACCGGAGCACCTGGAGAAAACCCACGCAACCACAGGGAGGACATGCAGACTCCGCACAGAAGGCACCTCAACCAAGGATTGAACCAGAGAACCTCTTGCTGTGAGGTGGCAATGCTAACTGCTGCACCACAGTGGCCGCCCCCTCAGTAGAGGACAATAGGGGACAATATCCAGGTTTATTAATTTTAAATAAAAGAGAGTTAAGCAGAAAGGAGTATCTCTATTTAACAGGCAGCCATTTCAGACTATTAATAAGGCTGCAGCAATGCATGCAGGAGTCAGCCACAAGGGCAACTTTAACTGTTTTGTTTTCTGTTATTTGTAGTGAATGATTGACAAGGAGGGAAAGGCTGATAGTTTAGGTTTTGATGTGAATAGCATAATGTTAGTTTTAAAGGATTTATAAGCTGCTTATTAGTAGATGACCATTGACATTAGTGTAGAAAGCTTTGCTGCAGGTGGGTTTCTAAATTTTTATATGTTTTATTAGCTTAAAGAAATAAGATCTTGTCCACATATGCTATAACATTTAGAGAAGGTAGTTCAATAGTTCAATAGTTCAATCACTTATAAATAGTGAAAAAAGTAGGGATTCTACAAGACAGCCTCGGGGAACTCCTGTGTTCAGAAACGCACAGATAGAATCCTGATACTGTTATAATGTACCCAGAAGGTTCAATTGGTGAGATAGCTTTTGAACCAATATACTCTGTTGTTAGCGATGCTGAATTTTTACAAGTTTCATCAGTAGTATATCATGATTAACAGTCTGAAATGCATGGGTAATGCCAACAAAGATGACAGCTGTTATGAGGCCATCATTCATCATTTTTAAACCCCTTTATTGAATTATCACTTATAATATAGGCAAACTTACATTTATATGAAAGTAATCAAACCATATTAACATGGTCGCACAAACATTATACATCACATATATTTTATATATCATATAATCTAATGTTACATAAATTACTCATTTCCTGCCTTCCCTTAAACTTCATTCCTCCTCCAAAACATTTTTCTGCATGTATTGTTCCCACAATGTCCATTTTTTTCTAATTTAATGCTACACTTTTCTAAAGATCCCACTTCCTGTCCTTTTATCTCTGTTACAATATTCATTACTTCATGTATAGCTGGTTTAGATTTTGATTTCCATTCTCTAGTAATTGTTTTTTTGGTAGCCACCAGAATTAAACTTAACAAGATTTTGCTATGTCTTGGCAATTCAGAACCAGTATCCCAGCTCAAAAAAATCATTAGTGACACTCATTTGCTCTCCCAGTATTCCCGACAGAGTATTCTGCAGGGAATTTTTAAAAGTCTACCAACTTATTACACTCCCAAAACATATGTTCCCAGTTACCTCTTTTTTGGGTGTATATTACATTATCGAAGTTTCTAAACTTCGAATCTGATATGGTCGACACCATATGATCGAAGTCTTGAAACATCAAAAATGTAATAAAACACAACAACCCAAAAAAACAAACCATTTAAACGCTCCAAGCAGGGGGGCTTTCCTCCCCCCAAGGTAGGGGGCTGGGCCCCCCACACCTCCCGCTACTTAAATATACCAACTCCGAGATCACAGTACAGTGCAGAAAAGGGAAATCTTCCCTTTCCAGGCTGTATGGAGACCTCCGTTAAAAGATTCAAAGTTTCAAGACGTCGATCATATGGTGTCGACCATATCAGATTCGAAGTTTTGAAACTTCGATCTTCTAATATAGACCCTCTTTCTTCTCTATCACACCTCCAAGCCTTGCCAACTACCTGAGAAAAAATTATTTGGAGTCTGCTTGGGGTATAAAAGTATCTATGCAAAAACTTCCAGGCAAAAATTCAAAATCTTCTAGAGTTTCTTGCAAATATTGGAGCCATACATATGTCATTACATTGTTTCTTTGTGAATTGCATATCTAATCTCTCTTCCCAATCTTTTTGGAACTTTTCTGATTGATTCCTATAGTTATTTTACCATATTTTTCTATACCCTACTAATTATCCCTTTCTAACAGCAGCTTCTGTTCTAGATTCAATTAAAAACTCAACCATTGCATGTCTTTCAATTGGAATTCCCCTATTTCTCTTTGTCTATACTCTCATATCAAACCCTAATAGGGAAGGGAATGACTAGTTAAATATCTTTTTGGCCTCTTCCCATTCTATTACCTTTCTGATTATGTGTTCCCAAATCCTTGGTTCCTTTGCCATCTTCCTCCAGTAAATTTCAGCCTTCTCTTGTCTATTCTCTGTACCCCTAATTGCAGAATCCCTGTCTTCAGAATCTTCTTTCGTCATTCACATGTTGGCTTTGCTCTTAGTATACTTTCGCCTATTTTATGAACATAATATTCTGTGTGACTGTTGTTATTCTCTTTAAGGACCTGCATCCAAAATCCCATTCTTTTCTTATTTCTTGAATCACTCCTCTGCTTCATTATAATACCTTTCCACTTTGGATTGTAACTTTCTGCTTGTGTTATGTATAACAACCTTAATCATGTAGCTCTAAAATATCCCTTGAAATTGGGTAATCCAAACTACCTTGTTCTATTGGAAGGATTAACTTATCCCATTTGACTCTTGTCCTCTTCCAAATAAAATCCTTCAACTCTTCAAATCCTTCAGCTGTTTATTAATTAATGTACACAACTTCTCCTCAGGTTGATAAAAAATATGCCTGACCTGTATATAAAACTAAAAGTCTAAACCATTTTACTGCTTGCATTTTGCTATCCATATCCATGGGCAAGATCTTCCAGTTTCTCCGCTTTTTTACTATCTTTTGTTTACTCTCCTCCCATATATCCTTAGCTGCCATAACAGAATCCCTTTTAATTCATACTCCTAAATATTTAATTATATCATGTCTGCATAAATATTGCTAGACCAATTCATGTTTGGGTACATAGTTTATAGCTTTAGCCTTTGTTTTATCTTCATTAATGTTATATCCCCCCAAAAATGGAACTGTCTCAGAATATTTAACAACACTGAAATGTAATTTTCTGGTTCCATCAGGACCAAAATAAAACCAACTTTTCTTGAAAACCAATTATATCCCTGAATTTCTGACTTCCTTGTTTTCTTTGCAAATGGTTCTAAATAAAATGCAAATAACAATGAGGAAAGAGGACACTCCTGCCTGGTTCCTCAGTTCAGAAACAACTTATCAGAGAGGAACACTCCCATTTTGATGTTTGCCTCTGATCCCCCATATATCCTTTTAATTAACCTTATTATTTCATCAGGAAATGTAAATACTTCCATTGCCCAACTTGTTAAAATCCCAGCTTACTCTGTTGAATGCTTCTCTGCCTCAAGACTCACAAATAACAGCAGACTTTTATTACATCCTGCTTCCTTCTGGATCATCATTGTTCTGTTAATGTTGCCATATATTTGCCTATTCTCCACAAAACTGCATTGGTCCATATCTATCAATTTTGGCATCACTTTTTCCATTCTTATAGCCATTATAGACATAAACACTTTATAATCGTGGTTTAAATTGAAATGGAGCTGACAACTACAGTAGGTCCGCACATATGGCAACTGCAACAGCCGAAAACAAACTCAAAGCAAAAAAAAGGGCCAGCATTTACGAGCGAGGTAATAATTGACTTTTATTATTGTCAGTAAGCAGTCCACAGACCGGTTTCGGGCACAAGCCTTTATCAACGTATAACACAAACTGCAAACTGATTATATTATCGAAATACAATCTAAGATTCAACAAACAAAAGGAAGCTAAATCATCCACAAAAGTATCTTCAGACACCATATAACCAAGAATGAAATTTAAACCTTTATTTAACACCTAGATTTCAGTGTGTGACAAAATAACCGATGAAATATTGTGTACAATGTCTATGTGGGTTTCTGAGGTTTTTAGAAGATGTAACAGAGTTTGTAGGGTAACATCTTGACCTGTGCCTCCTCCCACCCCTCCTTCTAGTTGGGAGGATTTTTAATCATTATAAACACAAATCATTTTCTACAGATACTATTCAAGGCACATTAGATAGTGGAACATTGGTGGGATGCTTCCCGTGTGGCCACTGTTCTTTTTGCAAACATATTTGTCAAACGAAGGAATTCACTAGCATTAGATTACACATTTCAGAACGCTTTAGTAACATCAGGAACAAGATTAGTAGTAATGCATTATATAAACATACCATCAAACATTCTACTGCCCAATTTAAATTTATTATTATAGATAAGGTACATGGGAATAGAAACTTTAAAGCTGGATGCACAACATTTTAAACAAAAAGAATAAAAATGGATAGTTAGACTGGGTGGTCTTTTTTCACCTGGTCTAAATGAACATTTATAATGCTGAAACTTGATTGGTGTGTATGTATCTGCTGACTATGATGTTTTACTATTTAAATATAATCAGTTTGCAGTTTGTGTTATACATTGATAAAGGCTTGTGGCCGAAACCGATCTGTTGACTGCTTACTGGGAATAATAAAAGTCAGTTATTACTTCTCTCGTAGTCTGGCCCTTTTTTTTCTTTAAATTGAAATGGGCCAATATAAAGCTGGATCAGATGGGTCTCCACTGACTTTAGGTATTATAGCGACAACAGCTTTTTTCCAGGATGTTGGTGCCTCCCCCTTTTTAAATACTGTTAAACATAACCTTCCACATTTTAGCACTTTCTTCCCTCTTAGGTTCCAAATTTCTACTGGAGTATTCCTGGAGACTTTCCTGCAGATTGATTATGCATCACCATTTTTTTAATCTCATACCGCTGTCATTCATAGTTGAATAGATTAGATCATTAGCTGAGTATAAAGCTGTTGTGGTACAAAAAGCATTATGGAACCCATGTTGATGGTAATATAGAAGTCCATTGTTAATGCATTTGAACATTTGTTTTTAAGGAATGTTTTCAAAGATTTTTTGCCAAGGAACAGAAATTAAACCTTTAGTTTAGATGTGTTGGAGATGCTTCTTTTGGAGTGGAATAATGATGTCATGTTTAACTGCAGGGGAAACAATTCCAATGTAAAGGGACTGTTGCTAGTCACTTTACAAATGTGGGGTGTAGTATGCAAAACTTACTGGAAGAAGTATTTAGATTTTTCAGAAACTTTTTGGTTTCACTAACAGAAATTTCAGTAAATTATATACTTCTGAGTATCTGGCTAACGTGTCAGGCTGAACAGAGATAGTGGTATGGTAAGTCTGACTGGCTGTGTGGAATTGATTAGTTATGGCTGTAATAGAAGAGGCAAGGAAGAACTTATAATCATGTGCAAACGTAGTGTTGCTATTAGCTACTGGACAGTTATTGGTGAGGAGTTGGTTAAATTACCTGTTAACTTCTTTATTTCTTTCCAAAAGAGTTTGGGTTGGCTATCTGCATTTAACGTCTTTATTTCATTCCATAAAATTCCAGACAATGTCTCCAAGTTTCAGCAAATTATTAATAGCTTTATTCAAGTATGGACACATTTGGCATCTGAGCCTCCAGCATGAAGTAGGGAATAGAAAGCCCATAAGGCATAACAATGTACCCAACACTCTAGTCATAGGTGACTCTATAGTCAGGCACACTGATGTTCCACTCACCAGGCTAAACAAGGAAAAAGTTACTGTCAGCTGCCTGTCGGGTGCCAGGATCTGCCACATAAGCATGCACTCAGGTCACTCCACAGCAAGTACAAATATGACTCTGTCATTGTCCATTTTGGTGTGAATGACTTGAGATGTACCTCCCTGGACTACATGAAAAGAGACATGGAGGAGCTATCCAATCTTGTAGCCTAGGTAGATATGACCCTAGCCCTGAGTAGCATCCTGCCATCACCCAGAATGATACCACAGTACAAGGACAAAATGATTGACTTCAACAATTGGCTAAACTTCTGGTGTCATTCTAAGGGGATCCAGTATCTGTCTGCCTGGGATGACATGATTGACAGACCACAGTGTTTTGCCAGAGATGGCCTGCACCTGTCACCCTTGGGATTCCGGATACTGGCTAAGGCTCTTGCCACTCCTATAGTGCCTTTTTTAGGCAAGGTTCAAATGACAAATTCACCACCGTAGCAGGTATAAGCAAGCAAAATCTGAGGGTAATGCTACTCAATGCTAGAAGTCTAAACCTCAAAATGCATTCACTCGAGGCACTCCTTAAAATGGAGGACATCAACATCTGTGCAGTGACAGAGACCTGGTTCAAGGCTCCAGAGAGCACCCCTGCATTACCAGGCTATAATTCATACCACACTTTTTGACCATCTAACCTGGACTGAAACACTAAAGGTGGAGACGTGTCCATATTCATTAAGGATATCCACACCTCCAGGCTAGTTGCTCAACATAATGCATCCGAGATTATCCAAGTGCAACTAACTCTGGGCAAGACCACAATCCAAATTGTAACTTGCTACAGATCCCCCACCGTGCCCCAGGATTCCCACTCCTCATTTCTTAATACACTGGAAAATATTAGGGTACAACCCAACACCCTAATAATGGGCAATTTCAGCTACCCCACCATTAACTGGGAAAGCTACTCATGTACCAACACTTTTGCTCAATGTTTTCTGGAATTCCTAAATTCCAATGACTTGGATCCACACCCCTACCAGGTGCAGCAATATCCTAGACCTGGTCATTACCAACATGGGCGACCATTGCTCCACACCAGAGGTCTATTCCTCATTGGTCAGATCCGACCACAAGCTAATCAGCCTAGACATCCACATCCTGCCCCCACCCCCCATTAACAAAACCACCGTAAAAAGTTTCTCCAAAGCCAATTTCACATTTCTTAAGACAGAAGTGGCAAACGTCACAACACCCATGCAGATGGACAATAGAGGTACGACTGCTGCATCCTACACAAATGCACTTTATAAGCACTTACACGAGTTCATGAATCGTGCTATCCTTAACAGAACCAAGATGCTGTCCTCCAAAAAAAGTAAGCCAATCTGGTGGTCTCCTGCCATAAACAAACTCTACAACAGAAGAAAGAAACTTTTGCAAAAAAGAGTAAAATCCCATGACTGGAAGAACTCCCTGGTCAGCCTCAGTAAGAAGCTGAGATCCCTCATAAAATCCTCCAAAGCTAGTTATGAAAACAAAATCTCCACTGATTCTAAAGACAACCACAAAGCATTCTATAGCTATGTCAAGAATCTCAATGGCAGCACTCAGATCTGCTCTGAGTTGCAGCACAATGGCACTAAATATACAGAACCAACTGATATTGCCAACATCCTGGCAGATGCTAACTTTACCCCCTCACCCCCTAAAGGGTCCACCTCTATACCAGAAGAATGCAATGTTCCTGTAATCACAGCTGCACAGGTAAAAAACACACTCTACAAAGCCAAGAATATAGCATTCATGGGACCTGACAGCACCCCAGGCTGCGTACTACATGAACTACAGAATGAAGTGGCACCTCACCTAAGCACCATGTTCAATCATAGCCTCACCTCAGGCTTTGTGCCCACTGAATGGTGCACAATGACAGTTATCCCACTCCACAAAGAGGGAGCCACCATGGAGCCTGGGGACTACCGCCCCATTAGCCTAACAAGCATGGTCTGCAAGGCCATGGAACGTATCATCATGGAACTTATAAACAAAGACATTGGTAATCTCCAAACTTTGGACCCCACCCATTTCGGGTTTGTAAAAGGCAGATCATGTAGTAGTAAACCAAACTAATGAGCCGTAGGAAGCACAAACCCAGGCTAACGATGTAAAATAAGTTTAACTTTATTAAATTTAAACTTATTTTACATTGTTAGCCTGGGTTTGTGCTTTCTACAGCTCATTAGTTTGGTTTACTGGTTTGTCGTCCTGCTTGTTTAGTGCTTCTTGGTTTAATTAAAAGGCAGATCATGTCTCCTAAACCTGATTGACATCTTTGAAGCAGTCACCAAAGTCGTAGAGGAGGGTAAGGTGGTTTACACAGCCTATCTAGAGCTCACCAAGGCTTTTAACACCATCCCCCACTCTGAAATTATAGCTAAGCTCACTAAACTAGGTATAAATCCCTATGTCACAAGATGGGTTTCCAACTGGCTCACTGACAGAACCCACACTGTGAAAGTAGCAGACTCCAAATCTGACTTCAGACCAGTGACAAGTGGAGTACCACAGGGTTCAGTCCTGGGTTTTCTCCTGTTTGGTATCTATTTTTCTGAAGTACAGGCTAACACAGAAGGTCTTTGGCTAATGAAGTTTGCAGATGACTGCAAACAAGGAGCCATAATTGAAACTCCTAAATATGTGGACATCCTACAAAAGGGCCTCACTGAGACAGATGCCTGGTGTCAAAGCCATGGCCTCAAGCTCAATGCCAGAAAGTGCATTGTCATCCCCTTTGGTAAAAACTCTGTACCCATGAGCTACCACATAGGTGGTAGTCTGCTTAACACGGAAAGTGTGATAGGAGACATTGGGACACAGGTGGACAGTAGTCTCTCCTTCTATAATCACATCACCACAGTATTCAGGAAATCCTTCTACGTGGCACACCCCATCACAAAAGGTATCTCATTGTTCCCCTCTACTCATCACTCATTAGACCCATTATAGACTACAATGCCCCTTTTGGTATTACCTCACAAGACATCTACAACAACTGGAAAGGCTGCAGAAATACCTCACAAAGAGGATTACTGGCCTCAAACAGATGCCCTATGCAGACTGTCTCAAAAAACTCCAGCTTTACTCCATTGCATATTGCCTACTCAGAGGCGATCTCTGCTAACATAGAAAGCTATGTCAAACCCAGAGCTGTTGGACATGCTCCACTTAAAGAAATCCCAATTTCTCCGAGCTACATGCTCTAGGGACCTAAACCTTGTCACCACAATAAACAAAACATGCTGGAGGGATAGATTCCTGTCCCAGAGGCTTCCCATACTCTGGAACAAACTACCTATCTATATAAAACAAAGCTCCTCGTTAGCATTCTTCAAGAAAAATCTTGATGATTGGATGGGAAATAGGAAATTCACCCCGGGGATCACCTCTGTGGCTCTGCTCGACAGGGACACAGGAAAATACTTTTCTTGGGTGGTGAAAGCCAGGGTACCTTTTTGGCTAGGCTTGTATAGGCCCTAGGGCTGATAGCCTAGTACCTATCTATGAATCTATGAAAGTCTAGTATGAAAGTTTGGATGGATGTAAATATCTCAGGGGCTTGAGTTGCATCTGGATGAGTGTAAATGTACTTAGGTAAAAGCGTTCCAGCTATTGTTAGATTGCTAAGTATCTGCTCTAGGAAATATCTACTTACAAGTAAGTGAGAATGAGGTCTATTTGTTTTGAAAGACCACTGTGGAAGTAATTAGGCAGTGATCATTAACAATATTTGGGAGGCTATTAAGTCCAGTGCACCTGTATTTTATACTAGCTATTATTAGGTTTAGTGTGGAGTTATTTTTTTTTGTATGGGAGTTTGGTCTAGTAGAGAGTTTTTCCAATTGTTCTAGATGGGATGGTGCTAGCATTTTGTTGCCTTCCTGTCCAGTCATATTAAGGTTATGGTTTTTCAGCATGATGTTTTTTTCTTAGGGGACCGGAAGGAAAAAATTGTTGTAGAATATTTTGAATCTGTGTTTGAAGGATGTAAGTAGAATATTGACAGAATCAATACACAACTTTATATAGTTTCCATCACAAGTTACCTCAAATTAAACCCCTACTTAACCTAACCTTACTATCGGTACCTACTATCTGACCTCACATTGACATATTCCTACTTTAAAGTCCCCAAACCCATTTCTTTACTGTTATCTTCAGATGTACTGTCCTGATAAATTGTACTTATATACTTTTCTGGAATGCAAAACTTAAAGCTTTACTAATCCTAAACTGTTTCTTTGTTGTGTGTTTGAATAAAGAAAGTGAAGATATGTATAAACAGAATACATACTGTACCATGTACTCAGTCATATTTACAAGAATTGATATAAAAGACTACATTGCTAGACTGTTTATGCATTTGGTATGTAATACCCAATGAGAATAATGTGAAATGGAACATGGCAGAAACCATACCTCTCAATATATTTTAGCAAGAAACTGGACAAACTCAAAACTAATGGCTGTATAAGGACCGAAAACCATTTTTTTAAAATATTACTGTAATTCACTTAAGAAGTTAATAGAACAACACATTTTGTATCAACATGCATTTTCAAAACAATAAGTATGAAACTCCAATGTCTGTCATTAGTGACTGATTAATCCTCAGTGATTTTCTAGGAAATTAAAAATTTTACAAGAGACTTGGACAAATTTGAGTAAAAAATCAGTAATGTTCTGCAAAATCATGGAAAGCTGACAGGTATGCTAGACACTGTATTTCCTTTCAGCCCAGGTTGTGGCTGAAAAAGGTCCTAAGAACAACCTATCTACCCAGTAAACAAGTCAGTTAAATTAATAAATAAATAAAATCGAACTTCTTCCTAGTCTCCCATGGCACAGTAGACTTCTGTAACTTCTCTGCTGTGGGCTGCCCATGCAACTGTCCTAAGCTTATAGTAGTGTGTGTTTGTTACTATCAGATTTAGTGCACAACTGTCCCAAGCTTAGAGTAGTGTGTTTGTTACTATCAAAGTTGCTGCACAACTGTCCTAAGCTTAGAGTAGTGTGTGTGTTTGTTACTATCAGAGTCAGTGGCCATCTGTCCTAAGCTTAGAGTACTGTGTGTTTGTTAGTATTACATTTAGTGTTTAACTGTCCTAAACTTACAGTACGGTGTGCTTCACAGTATTAGAGTTAGAGCACAAGTGTCTTAAGTTTACTGTATGTGTTTGTTTCTATGAGTTAGTGCAGACATTTTCTAAGCTTATATTAGCACTTGTTTCATAGTGTTAGAAATAGTGTACAACTGTCGTAAACGTATAGTAATGTGTGTTTGTTACTATCAGAGTTATTGCACAACTGTCCTAAACTTATAGTGGTGAACGCTTGTTACTATTACAGTTAGTGCATGATCATCCTAAACTTGTAGCAGTGTGTGTTTCACAGTATTAAAGTTAGAACACAAATGTTTTAAGTTTACTGTGTGTTTGCCATCATGAGTTAAGCAGCGCATATTCCTTATTGTTAGAGTTGATGTGTGTGTTGTTATTGTGAGACTCATCATCCTCATTGTGCATGTTCACTCTATCTCCTCCATTTCTATCAATAATTTTTTTGCTTATTCCCTTACTAGACCCTTATTCTGGCACCCATGCAGCTGCTGTTAGCTTATAGTGATATGTGTTAGTTACTGTTTCAGTTAGTGCACAACTGTCCTTAGCTTATAGTAGCATGTGTTTTATAGTATTAGAGTTAGTGCACAGCTGTTCTAAGGTTACTCTAGTGTGTGTTTTTTGCTGTTACCATCCTAAACATATGGCAATGTTTATTTCTTAGGGTTAGTAAGTATGTGTTGCTGCTGTCCAATTTGCTACCTTCATTGTGTATGGTCACTTTTCCCTCTGTTTTTATAATTAATTTACTTCCCCCTACTGCTTGCCTACTTACTAGACTCTTTAATATGACATCTGAGCAACTGTCTCAAACTTATAGTAGCATGTATGTTCCATTTTTATAAGAATGCTACTGCCAGAGTAGCATCCTTCTAAATACGCTCTCCCCTTTGCTTGCCTCAGTACATTACTCCTCCCACCCCTTACGCTTTTACTATATCCTGTAGTCTAGCACCTACCACCATGGAACCAGAGCCTATTCTAGCCTCTTCTTTAGCCAGCCTGTTAGTCCTTGGTGTATTATCGCAGTGTGTAGCAACAGCCTTATGTTGACTGACAATCCTCTACTTCCATAGAAGGATGCTACCTGTGAAAGATACAACTATTGCCTACCAGACAGAATCAGTAAACAGCACTGCAACATAATCTACATATGCAGTAGTTCTCATATAAACACCACCCAAACTCTCCAGAAACCTCTCAAAACAAACCCAACCATCTAGAAATGTTTCAGTAATTCAGCTTAAACCTATTATTTCTACATCCAAGGAGAATCAGCATGGCTGTGAGCCTACACCCTTTAAGGTCTCCAAACCTACAGATAATTCCAGTAAGGTCCTTGTTATTGGTAATTCCATAATCTGACATACAGATTTGGTGCTCGCTAGGCTGGATAAGGAGAGTAGTGTCAATCTGCCTCTCTGGTGTAAAGCTTACTGATATCAGTATTCCTTTAAAACTCTCCACTAACTCCAGTACAGCTATGACCTTGTAGTGGCACAAGTGGGTATGAATAATCTAAGGTGCTGTACCCTGAGGGCACTGGAAAGATAAACAACTGAGCTCTTCTCCCAAGTCTCCATGACAGACAAAGCATTAGTGTTAGCAGTATTTTACCTTTATTGAGAATATTTACTGAGAATGATACCTGTATACAAAGATATGATAGCTAACTACAATAATTGGCTGATAAAGTGGTGACATTCCAAAGAAATCCAGTATGTGGTATAGGATGAGCTGACAGTCCCTCCTGCCTTGCTGGTGATAGTCTGCATATCTTTGTTCATGGACTTTTCATACTGGTTAAGACATTAACTATGTCACTTTGACTTTTTAGGCAAGGATCAGCTTATGTATATCATGACATCACTAATTCTAGGTCAGACAACATCAGGATGGCATTGCTTAATACTACAAATTGAACAGCAAAATGCCAGAACTTGAGGCTTTAATGACTTTTGAAGACATCTGCATTTGTACAGTTACCAAAATGTGGTCCCAGGGCAGAGACAGTACTCCATCTTTTATTTATTTATTTATTTCATTTTGTTAACCGGGAAAGTCCATTAGGCCAAGGTAGCCCATTTTCAATGGAGGTCCAAGGAGAAAAGCTCCAGACAGAAAGACAATATTAAAATATATTTAAAAGTGATAACTAGTACAGCATATAAGAGCAACAAATTAACTACTGTATACAGAAAGACAATATTATAAAAACATTCAAATATAAGAACTAAGTCAACCACTTATAAGATATTTACAAGAACAACAAATTAATGCTCATTTAGTACATCATAATTGTAGACAAATGACTTTAAGCAATGGAGAGTTTTGAGTAGGATGAGATATAGATAGGTGTCAGAATTCAGGCAGGATGAGTACAGGAGCATTCCCAGAGGGAGGAGAGATGAGAGTGGAGTAAGGTTTTAAAGGAAGGGAGATTCTGGGTAGTTCTAATGTGATGGGGAAGAGAGTTCCATAATCTAGCAGGAGAGAATGATAGTAAGAGTTGCCCTGGTGAATGTAAAGGCTTGTAAAGTTCTAAGAGGTACTGATTTGTGGCTCTAAGTGTTCTGTGTGGCTAGTGAAGTTTTAAGGAAGAGGAGAGTGATGGACAACTAGAGAGTTTAAAATGAGCTTGTGTGCTGTTGTTAGTTGAATGAAAGTTAGGTAGCTTGGGAGTTTCAACCAGTTTAGTGCATGGAGGGAGTTACATTGATGAGTGGAGGATTTGGATCCTGTGGCAAACTCAGAAATTTTATTATAGCATGAGGATAGTTTAGATTTCAGGGTTGATTGGAGATTACTGAGTAATGGGGCTCCATACAAAAGGGAGGGGATGAGGTAGGTGGTAGATAGGAGTTGTCTAGATGAAAGAGAAAGGTAGTGTCTTTGACGATAAAGTATTCCGAGTTTTTGATGTTTTTTTTATAGTGGTTTGTAGGTGGATGCCAAACTTTAGCTGGTCATCGATAAGGACACCCAGAAGTTTTGCATGGGAAACTATTTCAATAGATGTTTTGTTTAGACTGAGTATAGAGAAGGATGCTTTGTCAACAGCAGTATGTCTAAAAGGGGTAAAAATCATTATTTTGTATTTGGAGGCATTAATGGCTAAATGGTTGTCAAGCATCCAGGACTCAGTGGAGGAGAAGGCCTCTCGAGTAAGGTTTATTAATATGGGTAGAGTTTTGGCAGAGCAGATGATAGTAGAGTCGTCTGCATATTGCACAAGTTTAGCATTGGGGATCATTTGGTGGAAATCATTGATAAAAATATTAAATAGTAAGGGACCCAATATAGAACCTTGAGGTACACCTGTTGGGGTGTGAAGGAAAGAGGAAGTACAGTAGTTCCATTTTACAGTTTGTTCCCTGGCTGAAAGATAGCTGGTGAACCATTTGATAGAAGAAGAGTAGAGATTAAGATGCGAGAGTTTAGAAAGCAGGAGGTCATGGGAGACAGTATCAAAGGCCTTGGATAAGTCAAGGAGGAGGGTAAAAACTGTATTACTGGAGTCGTGAGCAAAGTTGATGATTTCAGGAAAGGAAAGGAGGGCAGTGGTGGTGCTATATCCTGGTCTAAACCCTTGTTGTGTAGGAGTCAATAGTTGGTTGTCAAGTAGGTAGGGTAAAAGTTGCAGGTGAATATATTTTTCAAGTATCTTGGAGATAGGGGACAGGATAGCAATAGGGCGAAAGTTGAAGATTGAAACGTTGTTACCTCCTTTGTGGATGGGGGATGATGAAGGCTTTTTTCTAGAGGTGTGGTATGTAGGATTCCTGGATGGAGTGATTTATTAGGATGCTGATGGGAAGGGGTATGCCATCAGCGGCTAGTTTGAGAAAGTTGGATGGAATGTCATTTGGGATATTAGAACATGGTTTTAACTTTAGTAGGAGCTTTTTTATATTGTGGGTAGGAATGGATTTGAGAGTGAAAGGGGAGGACTGAGAGTTATCGGAGGTGGAATCCTTGGTTTCAGATATGTTGGGGGGATATTATTAGGGAAAGATGAGGTGAGTTTGCCTATGGAGTCAATGAAAAAGGAGTTGAATTGGGTAGCTAGGTGGAGGTCAGGTGAGTCTGGGTCAGGGCAGGGGCCCTTTTTTTTGCCTGGAGATAGTATTGATGCAATGCTACTCCAAAACTTTTTGGGGTTGGTTTTATGATTATTTTGAAGTTTAAGATAGTAGGATTTACAGTCGATGGCTATTTGTTTTTTTACTTGATTTCGCAGTTGCTTGTATTCGGCAAGAGAGTTGGGAGTTTTGAATTTTTGATAGTATTCCCAGGTTTTGTCTTGGAGATGCATAAGGACTTTTGTGTCTTTGGTTAGCCAGGGGGCTGTTTTGGATTTGAGTCTTTTGGTTCTGCAGGGGGCAAAGCAGTTAAGTAGATCAGTGAAAACTGTATTGAAGTGTGAGGCAACGGTGTCTAAAGGAAGGGACCTTAGAGGGTTCCAGTTTATCTGTTTTAAGGTATTATAGAAGATTTGGGGGTTGACGTTTTGCATGTTGCGGGTTATAATGTGTTTGTGCTGAAGGAGGAGGGGGAAGGGGAATGGTGTATGTAGGCAGGGAGATGTTCACTAAGGGGGGTCAGGGAAAGTATCGCTATCAGAAATTCGGTTTGGGTGGGAGACTAGTATCCAGTCAAGGATGCTACCTATGGTGTAATCTTTATTTTGTCTAGTAGGAGTTTTGATTAGCTGAGTGAATTGATATAGGTTAATGCTTTGAGAAGGGGTTGATGAATTAATGGAAGACCAGTTAATGTTGACATCACCTAAGATTATTGTCTCATTGTTTATGTTGGAAGTAAACCAGGCAAGAATATCTTCGAGAATCGGGATATTGTTAACAGGTGGTATGTACAGGGTGGCAATGCATAAAATTTTATTGTTGTTTACTTTAAGAAGGGCAAGGGTTAGCTCAGCAGTGTCAAATGAGGGTATGGGCTTAGTATAAGGTGTCACTGTTAAGGAGGAGGAGAAGAGTAAGGATACTCCTCCACCTTTCTTTTGGGATCTGTCACTTCTTATGAGTTTATAGTTTGGGGGTGTTATTTCGGTATCTTTTATATGTGACTTTAGCCAGGTTTCTGTGATAGAGAGAATATCAGATTTGTTGTGGGAGATCCAGGCATGAAAGGCAGGTATTTTATTACAAAGGCTCCTGGCATTAAGTGTAACAAAGAAAAGAATTTTGTGGGGGAGGGGTGAACTATGTGAGTTTGATTTGGAAGTGGATTTATGTGAAGGCCCTGGGCTAGGGTGTATATCTGCAGAGCAGGAGGGCAACTAATTTAGAATAGAGTAAGGATAGGTATCTATGTTCTAAGGGGTTATAGATTTGGGTATTGGAACCTAATGAGGTTAGCTTGGTAGGTATGGGAAGTGGTTTACTAGGAGTAAGGAAGAGTTTCCTTTGAAAGAGAAAAGATACATTATGTTGGGAGGGTGGCCTAATGGTTAAGGTGTTTGCCTTATAAACACAAGGTGCGGGGTTCAAGTCTCACAAGGGATAATTGGCTAGACTTAAAATGGCTCACAAGAGCAGTTAGCTTAGTACTAACCTATGAACCTGTGAACCTTATAGAGGTGGGAAGAGACTTGAGTTGTTGAGGGAGAGTCTTTTTTAACATATATTGAAGTTGTGTGAAAGGGAGGAGAGTACTGGAACTGTGGGAGGCTAGTGAGGTAGAATAGGTAGAAGAGGATGAGGGTTTGAAATAAGGACAGTAGAGCATGAGCAGGTTTTGTTTGCATGATAGGTGTTAGATGCAAGTTAAGTGAGTGGGATATGTAGAAGAGAGACAGTAAATGGGAGAGGTGTAGTTACAAAGGTTAGTGTGTGGGTGTGTAGACTGGGATGTTGCAAAGTGAAGGATGAGTTAAGCAGAGGGAAGTGGGTGGGTGTATGAAAACAGGCTGAAGATAGTGATAGGGAGTAGAGGGAGAGAGGGGCTAATTTTGATAGGCAGTTGCTATGTGGGAGTGGTTAGATAGGTATAAAGGTAGATGTGCTGCTGGGGTCAGGTGGGAATTGGAGATAGGGTAGGGGAGGGGAGTGAGCCCGTAGGGCGACTGGAGCGGGTGGAACCAAGGAAGAGCGAAGCCAGCCAAGAAATGTAATCAGTAATGCAGACCAATTCAGAACCAAGGGGCCTTGGTAATAGTCAAGAGGTAAGTACGAAACCAGATTTGCACAAAAGTATATAATGTGTAGGTATTTACCAGTGAATCTAAGGGAGTATGTGGGACTAAGTGTGGGGAAATGGTCAAGACAGAGGAAGGCTGGTTTGGAATTAGAGTGGATTGTGTGGGGTATGTTGGTATATGTATGGAAGCATACTGCCACCTAGTGGTGAAACTACTATAGAAGGGACAAGTTTATCAGGTAAAAAGGTTAGAGAGGGAAAAGAAGGAGGGGAGGGGAGATCTGGAGTACAGTAGGCTGCCAGTGTTACGCCGCGGGTACACTGGAACAACTAAATCATACCATTTCCATGAGATAAAAACAGTACATGGTAAAACATATACACACTGCTGGATTTGTAGAGTAAGGTTGCCTAAACAACTACATTGCAGATTCACAGTACTTTGGCTAGTCCCAGCAGATCTTCCAGTTTAGATGCTGTTAAGAAAGGCAGGGAATGCCCGAGGGAGATGAGCAGGGGTGAGCTGAGAGGAAAGAGAGAGAGGATGTTGTAGTTATTCAAGAGATAAATAAGAGAAGCAATTTGAAGAGCAGATGGGAGGAAGAGTGTTCTATAGATTTAAGAAAGGAAGCAGGGAGAGAAAGCTGTATAGAGGGAGGGGAAGGAGGTAGGTAGTAGAAAATAGGATGTAATAGAAGGGAGGAGAGCAGTTCAAAACTAGGAGAAATGGCAGATTAAAGGTATGCAGTAAGTTAAACAGTACAATATGCAGCTGTAATTAGAAGTATAAATGCTTAAAACATACAATATGTAGTGGAACAATAACAATGCTTAAGTCACACAATATGCAGTTGAGTATAGGACAATCCTTTAACATTTGGTGTTGTCAGGCAGAATAATACATCTATTATAGCCTATAATGTGTTTAGCGTTGAGCATTTAGCAATAGCATCAAGGTTCAAGACTACAGTACACAGCCACTCTATTCTAGGCACTATACAATGCCAGACGCTTTACAGTTTAAACAGTGAGCTGCCTTGGTCCTTGAACATTAAACCATTTAAATTAAGTCCAGCACTTAGCAGTTTAATTTAAATCAGACAAAGCCGATCTATTTGAGGTACTTTACCATGCCAGACACTTTACAGCTTCAAAGTGCATTACCTAGGTCCCTGAACATTAAACAGTGTAAAATTAAATGCAACACAGCTATCTAGGAGGAATTAAACCTACATGTAGGGTTTAAAAGGAATTAAGCAAGCTAACAGATGAGCTATAATATGTAATGTGCACAGTTTAGAGTGGCATTGTGAAATCTGTGGCCGTTTATGGAGTTAACATAAACACCAGTAAGCAGGACTGAGAGTAAGCTGAATTGTGAGGGCAGTGGAGGAGTGGAGTCCAAGAATGCATGAGCTCAGCGGGAAATGTGTATAAGTGTTGGCGGTGTGAAGTATAGGGGAGTATGAGGTCTGTGAGTGTGTAGGCAGGCTGGTGGTAGGCTCGTGTGGCTACAAGCTAGTGTAGGGGGGGTGGTACTGCAGGAAAAAGCTCGCCGATAGAGGTCTAAGTGAACACGTCACAACTGCGTTCCTTACAGTATATGTGCTGTAGGCTTGTCTAAGTATCGGGGGGGAACAGTTTCCATTCCGATCCTAATCCGCCAAAAAGACAAAGTGAAACACTGTCTTGAGTACGGGAAAGATAGAATTACCACAGCACTTGTAGTATATGTGCTGTAGGCTTGACTACGTAATCATCCAAACAGGCAAAGTGAGACACTGACTAGAGTAAAGAAAAAGAAAGATTACTACAGCACTTTGGTCACTGACCGCCAATAGCAAGGAAAGCAACTACATGAGATCCAATAACATGGACAGAGACAGGCAGCACAACATAGATTATAATAAAAAACCCTAAGACAGTAGCAAAGCACTTAGGCACTCCAAGTGAGCAGTTAGCTATCCAAGTATAATACAACATTAATACAATATACCGACTTACTGACAACGGAACGAGCAGCCTAACCGCAGGGTTATCAGTAGGGGTCTGGGCAGAATTCAAAAATGGCACCACAGGTATTACCACTAAGTTATAGACTTCGGGGAGGGAAGTTAAGTTGGAAGGGGAGGGGAGAGAGGTCAAACTGTGTCAGAGGGGGAGGTGAGATACAGAGCCAGGGAACTGAGCTGGAAGGGGAGGGGAGTGGGGGAAAAAGGTGTCAGAGGGGGAGGAGAGGAGGAGGAGAGATAGGGAGCCCAGGAAGAGAAAAGCCAGCCAAGTAACGTAATCAGTAATGCAGACCCATTCAGAACCAAGGGGCTTTGGTAATAGTCAAGAGGTAAGTACAAAACCAGATTTGCACAAAAGTATATAATGTGTAGGTATTTACTAGTGAATCTAAGGGAGTAGGGAAGTGTGTGGGACTAAGTGTGGGGAAATGGTCAAGACAGAGGAAGGCTGGTTTGGAATTAGAGTGGATTGTGTGGGGTATCTTGGTATATGCATGGGAGTATACTCCCACCTAGTGGTGAAACTACTATAGCAGGGATGAGTTTATCAGGTAAAAAGGTTAGAGAGGGAAAAGAAGGATAGGAGGGAAGATCTGGAGTACAGTAGGCTGCCAGTGTTACGCCGCGGGTACACTGGAACAACTAAATCATACCATTTCCATGAGTTAAAAACAGTACATGGTAAAACATATACACACTGCTGGATTTGTAGGGTAAGGTTGGCTAAACGACTACATTGCAGATTCACAGTACTTTGGCTAGTCCCAGCAGGTCTTCCAGTTTAGATGCTGTTAAGAAAGGCAAGGAATTCCCAAGGGAGATGAGCAGGGGTGAGACACTGTTGGATTTGTAGGGGAAGGTTGGCTAAATGACTACGTTGCAGATTCACAGTACTTTGGCTAGTCCCAGCAGGTCTTCCAGTTTAGATGCTGTTCAGAAAGGCAGGGAATGCCCAAGGGAGATGATCATGGGTGAGACACTGTTGGATTTGTAGAGGAAGGTTGGCTAAATGACTGCGTTGCAGATTCACAGTACGTTGGCTAATCCCAGCAGGTCCTCCGGTTTAGATGCTGTTAAGTAAGGCAGGGAATACCCGAGGGAGATGAGCAGGGGTCAGACACTGTTGGATTTGTAGGGGAAGGTTGGCTAAATGACTCTGTTGCAGATTCACAGTACTTTGGCTAGTCCCAGCAGGTCTTCTAGTTTAGATGCTGTTAAGAAAGGCATGGAATGCCCGAGGGAGATGAGCAGAGGTGAGTGCTGGATTTGTAGGGGAAGGCTGGCTAAATGACTACGTTGCAGATTCACAGTACTTTGGCTAGTCCCAGCAGGTCTTCCAGTTTAGATGCTGTTAAGAAAGGCAGGAAATGCCTGAGGGAGATGAGCAGAGGTGAGCAACAACGGAATGAGCAGTCTAACATCAGGGTTATCAGTAGGGGTCTGGGCAGAATTAAAAAAAATCAGGGAGACAATAATATCTTTAACAGGAGCCATTGTCTGTCATGCATTCAGTCCTACTTGAGCAGTGAGGATTTTCAGTATTTATTTGTAGCCCCATCAGTTTATTTATTTGTTTATTCATTTATTCATGTATGTATGTATGTTTCTTGGCTAGAATAGTGTGACAGGGCTGACAACCCCTTTTCAGTGGAGTCCTTGGCATAAAAGCTCCACTCATTACAGTACATTTACATATGGAATACTTAGATTCATTTTGTGAGAGGTTAGTTAGGCAAATATTGTTGCAATCATCAGAGAATTGCAGTCATGTAATCTACAAATTGTATAGGATCAAAATATATCAGTATTATTTTATACAGTGTTGGGAATTGTTAAGGTGAAAAGAAGGAATGGCAAAGGAAGAATATAAGATTAAGAGCAAATATGAGTCTTTGAGAATATGAAAAGAGGAATGAGAGTTACAGTGGAAAGTGAGATATAGTTTGAAGAGTAAGAAGGTATAGAAGATTGCAAATAGGTAGCTTAGGTGGTCTGCATATGGAATGGCACTATCCTACAGTAGCTAGTTATATTGTCATATAAATACGTGATACTAGCTTAGAGTTTTCTGAGATATTAGTGTCTCCAAAAAAGACCAACTGATACTTAACTACAAATTACAGAACCCTTCATATCTTATTTTAAAAATAGCTATCAGACCAAATATGCTACTTCTGGAGATTTTAACTTCCCTTCCATCAGCTGGCAAGCATATATGACTAGCAACATAGGTTCATAGGTGTGTACTAGGCTAATACTGGAGCCTTTTTAAGCCTAGTCATGAATCCCAAATCTCTGACAAATTTTGGTACATTTAGGTAAGTGTAAGCAGGGGCTTGGGAGATGAAACATTTACAAGCAGGGTCCTGGGTGATGAAACATTTACAGGTTGCCCTGTGTCCATTAGAAACATAGGTGCCAAACCAGAGATGAATTGCCAGTTTTCCTGTTTACATCCAATTGTCCAAGTTACATTTGAACTGGATTATGGATTAACTCTGCTTCACATGGATGAGGAGCCTATTCCAGAGAAAGGGTAGTCTCTGTGACACATACCTATCTCTCATATAAATCCTTTTTATATCACAGGTAAGGTTTGGTAATTATGGTGCTGTTTGTCTTACAGATATGCAGGAGGTTCATCCAAGTGAGGTTGTATGGTGCCTTTTATGCCTGGCATAGATCTCCCCTCAGCAGCCTGCAGAAGACAGAATACAGGGATGGGGATTAGAGATGGTCTGCATAGGGCATGTTATTTATGCTGTGTATTTTTTTAGTGAGGAACTTCTGGGGATGTTCCATTTCTTGAATGTACCTGGTAAAGTATATATCATAGAAGGCACTGTACTCAGTTATAAGTCTGATGAATGCCAAATACAATGGAACAGTGATCTCCTTGGACCTAGATAACATATCTTTGTATTCCTCAATACCATAGACATGTGATAGTCAAAGGCTGAATTACTGTCTATGTGCATCTCCAAGTCCCTGAATATTGGGTCTAATCTTAGATGTGTGTTGTCAATATGATAGTTAGCAGGAGTGGCTGATTTCCTAAAGGATACTGTTATGCATTTCTTGGCATTCAGTTTTAGTCCATAGCTCTGACACCAGTCATTTGTCTGTTCTTGGAGAACATTAGTGTCAGAGGGGATTCTGTGATTGCTATTAATGTACAATCATCTTCAAATTTGTTCATCCAGAGGCTGTTGACATTGGCCTTGACATCAAAGAAGTAGATGCCAAAAGTAGAGGTCCCAGGACTGATCCTTGTGGGACTCTGATGGTGACTAGCCTCTTTGCAAAGGTGATATCCTCAATTCTAACTTCCTGGGTCCTGTTTGTGAGCCAGCTGGCTGTCCAGTGGGTGACATAAGGGTTTATACCTAACCTCTTGAGTTTGTCAACAGTGCCCAAGTGGGGTATTAAGTCAAAAGCATTGGCTAGGTCAAGGTATGTATTGTGAGCTCTTTTGTTTTCATCAATTGCTTTGGTGACTTCCTCAAAGAAGTCTACCAGTTTGAGTTGGCATGATCTGTCCTAGAAAAACCAAACTGGGTTGGGTCCAGTGTCTGGAGGTTTTCTATGTATTTATTGATCACAATGATTTCTTGACTTTTTTTTACCTTGACCAAATTGTCCTCAGGTATCCTCTCTCTGTACTCATATGTTCATAGGTAAGTACTAGGCTAGCTGCCCTTACAGGCCATTTTAAGCCTAGCCAAGTTCCCTTTTTGTGCTTGAAATAATGTATCCCATTTAGTTATAGATTGGCTTTACCCATCCCATGGTCGATAATTATTTAATACCCCTAATAGGAATAACTGGGATCATACCACAGATAATCTTAGGGGACCCATGCATGTTATAAAACATTTAGGGGCTGCCTCTGCCCATTGGTATTACAGGGGACAGTCATGGGGTAAATTTTCTGTTTCTCATCCATGGAACAAAGTTGTGCTTGAATATGGACACAGATGCAGTGTTAAACATTGTTTTATGTGGATGGGGAGTCTCTTCCAGAGCAGTCGTATCATCTGCAAGATATATCTGCCCCCAAACTATTCTGTTGATATTGCAGAAGAGAGGGAGAACACTCTCCTTTTAGTGATTGCCTTCTTGGCAAGGTCTGACCACCAGGCAGTCATTTTCTCTTCTAGGACCTGTAACACAAATCTTAATAATTTGGCTGTATTTAGGGACTGTTCTAAAGTTAACCATGAATCACTTGCTGACTGTATCAAAAACTGTAATTGATAAATTCTTGAATGGCCCCAGTGTAATGGAATGGTATATTTTTTTTATCTCTACTCTCTTCTGCACAACAACATTTAGATGTCTCACCATCTGCCCTAGGCATACCTCTGAACAAAGCAAAAATAATTGGGGGAACAAAGACCCAAAATCAGAGATATAATTTAAATTTTGCTATTTTAGTTAGAAAGTTGATAGAATAACAAATTTTGCATTAGCATGCATTTTTTGAAGACTAGGATGCCCGAAAACCAAATATTTGTCTTTATCTGGTGACTATGATCCCTGAAAATTTGGTAGAAAACCACAAATTTTATGAGGAACAGTCCAAAAACATGAGGCAAAAGTCTGCACATTCTGGGAAGTTCTGGACAGTTGAGAGGTATGACTCCCAGGTACAATGGCACGTTTATAAACAAACCCATATAGTGATGCTCTAACATCAATAAATTTTAGAATAAAAGGAAAAGAGTACTAGTAGCTCTTTATGTCTCCTTTAGCCAAGTGTAAACATGATTTAAATCTGGCAAGCAAAATCCTTAAACATGCAATTAAGAACTGTAAGGCCAGGTATTAACTTAAACATTACCTCTACCACCAAAAACAGCAATGAGGCATTCTTTAGCAATATTAGGAAAATTACATGCGGCTCACAGATGTGCTCCAAGCTGATACTAAATGCTGTCAGTTGCTTGTATCATGAAGCTATTGCCGATATCCTTGCTAACAAAGTCATCTCTAACCTCAGTTCACCTACTTAAAACTTTGTTCCCACATTTGCTCCTTATAGACTCCATTATAATTATTGTAGATCAACATTTGTCAGCCCTGTCCAAAACAAAAAAACAACAGCTCAGTGGGTCTTGATAACATCCTTGTCTGCCTTCTAGGCAATGCAAAGTATGTGTAACTTAGGCCTTACTAAACCTCTTCATTTTAAGCATCACCACTGATTAAGTCCCTACACCTTGGTGAATGAACATACTGGTACCACTGCAGAAGGGTGACCCTGTTACTTACCCTGGTAAATATAGACCCAAAAACCTCACCAACATCATCTTTAGCATGATGGAGAATATTCTTATAGAGCTTATCAATAACAACACAATCAACCCTCAGACCCTGAATCCTAATCAGTTTGGTTTTATGAAAGGTAGAGTGTGTCTACTCAGTTTGATAGGTTTCTTTGAAAGGGTTACTGAAGCCATGGATGAGGGTCAGACTGTCTGTATGACATATCTTAACCTGGTCAAGACCTTCAATAACCTTTGTATTGCTGGTATTATCAAAAACTCAATCAGGTGAACATCAACCGTTATGTTATTTATTGTTGTTATTCATTAGATTGCTAACTAGCTCAATAACAGAAAGGCAAGGTGATGCTCTTCAAAAAAAAAAAAAAAGTCAAAAGTGGTGTCTTGTAGGTGTCTGTTCCAAGCCCTCTCCTTTTTTGTATCATCGTCTTGGATGTGAAGGCAGAAGCAAAGTGACTATGACTGACAACGTTTGCTGATGACTACAAGCTGGGAGCTGCTGTTAACTCTCCTTTTGATACTCAGGTACTCCATTGAGGGCTTGCTCAGACAAGCTCCTAGTATAATAACTAATGGCTGACTCACAGCACCAAAAAAATGTAGTCTTGCTATTTTTAGGAAACTCAACACCATTAGTTTATATTATATCAGGGATGCTCTCCAAAAACAGACAGTCTTTAGATATTTGTGTATGTATGTCAACAATGAACTAACTTTTAATCAACTTGTCTCATTTATGATTAGAAAAGCATTCTACTTATCACATTTAGTCTCTAGTGGCATATCCTCTAGGTCCAAGGAAGTCATAGTTCCACTGTATATATCCATCATTAGACTTACTGCATATAATTCCCTGCTGAACATGTGCCTCTATAAACACCTCGTCTTGCTTGAAAGGACAGAGGAATTCCTAACCAAGAAAAAAGAAGGGTTTATCACCTCAGGATACCCATACAGATTTGTCTTTATACTCTGTTTCATAAAGGCTCTTTCATGGTCATGTCTTCTGTTTTTTAGTGCTGTGTGAAACCTTAACTACCGTTATCACATTAACAACACCTGCTGGTGAGATACATGTTTAATCTAGTGCTTTCCCAGTTTTTGGAACTCACACCTGCATTATCAAGCTTAGTAATACCCTGGCTACAATTAAAGCTTCACTAAGTGGAGAAGCAGTCAGAAATTTGCCCCTTGGGATATGCACTCATAGTCTACTTAATCAGGATAGATAATAGCTCATAATTTTAATGAGTTACTTGCCTAAGCTTCTTGAAGCTCACTTAGGCTACGAGCTTAGTACCAATTTATTAACCAGTGAGCCTATAATGGTATTTACAAAATACTTTGAACAAGCCACCTGATATAACTTGAAAAGGTATAACTCATCGCTAAAAATTATAATGCTGGAACTTTTGAACTGCAAGGAAAGGCTTCTGGAATTGTCATTATACTTCATTTCTCTCAAATTACTTAGAAGTAATCTCCATCTGGTCTAAAATGTAGTGTTCGATCTGATTCTGTTTGAAAAGCTATGCAGCACTGCTTGAGGATCTAACAACAGATGAGGGAACCTAATACAAAAAGTATCTGTCACTGAAAGAAAAAAATGACAGATACATTACAAACCACCTTCAAGATTGTGGAATATACCCTCATCAGAAGACAGCAGTCATTAACTTGAAAAATAATCATGAAGTATATATATGGAAAGTAACACATATCAACATGGGTTTATGTCACGCAAGGCAGTCAAGCTTCCTGAATAACAAAAGGTTGTAAAACCTATGATTTTATATACCTCAGCATCTGCAGTATTATACACCTTACCAGGAAGAAATCAAATATATGTGGAGACTGGAGATAAGCTGTACACCACAGGTATGATGCTAGAGGCTAACAGTCTGCTAGATTCTGTAAGTATGCCAACCCCTCTGTTCTTATCCCCCTCACTTGGTAAACAGGCATTACATATTTGGGCCTTTTGATGAATGAAAGATGGGGTGACTCTGGCAAAGTTATATTGTAGCCTGTTGGAGCAGACCACGTGTCATGTGTCCTAGGTGACAGGTGAAGATCAAGCAGGGTCACATTCTAGATAAAAACAAAATAAGAAAACAATTTGAGAGTCCAACAGATGCAACCTGCAGCAACTCAATCATGCAGAAAAAATGGATCTTTGAAAACAGTTGTTTAATCTGATATTTTTTCTTTATATATTAACTATGTCCATATCTCCTAACTCATGCCAACTGTCAACCCATCACTACAGAATCTCATTTGGCATTTACTTTTCTGCAGGACCATGATGCACTGAATGGATTGGGAAAGAGTTGTTGGGTTTAGCAGGCTAAGGTGCATTGCCCGTGGGTGGTTATGGAAACTCCCTACCTGCTAGTCCTTGGTGACATTGCACATAATGATGTCTAACTCATTTAGGAGTGCACACCATTCTATATGTAATCCAAGTAACATGTCTACCAGCACGTCCCCCCAGTAAACACTGTTGTTTACTTTGTGGCCAACATTATTCACAATTTCCACTGGGAACACTGTATCCCTCAATCAGAAATGACAGAGCACATCATATGCCACTCAGCAATCCCCCTCTGCCAGCCTCTTCTGCACCTGTGACACTTGCCAAGCTGGGTTACTGATAAGCATCACACTAAAGAAGCCAGCTTGTTTATGATGGTCATTTATGTAGAATAGGAAAAAAAATACACGGAAACTGTTTTACAGTAATCAGCTTCATGACTAAGATGCAAAAGCTGCAGTGTCTGAGTGCAGTCTGCATCTACTATCTGTATGCAGTTTGCATGTCCATCATATGTCTGTGAGGGTTTTCTCAAAGTACTCTAGTTTTCTTTGGCTCCTGTTGATATATATGTACACATATCTGTATCTATATGGGGGGAGAAGGGTTTGGGAACTGGAAAAGCTTGGAGAAGAACTTTACAGTTAACAAAAAAAGTTTTTGCTATTAATGTTATATTTTTCCAACATTAACTGAGACATTTGAGTAGCGTGCAGAGTACTAGAAACCCATTTTTTAAGCAGTGGCACTGAGTTTTTACTGCAAATTATAATAGTCAGCAGAGCAAGCTGAAGAGAACTTACATCACCAATTTAGCTCCAAGTTGCTAAATTTATATTGTTCACTGGCTGTGCAAATGCATCTGAATGGCTATTGAAATGTGTGGACAGTAATAATTTTATAAAATGGCCTCACTAGCCATGGGGGTTGCTGAATAATATTAAAATTAGCAACTGTATAATTGCAATAAAGCACTCCTGGCTACTGAAGTATTGTGTAATAGCATCACTGACGGGGAAGGTCAAAACTTTTGTCTTCACCTTGTACTTTGACTCACCCCAGGAGTGATATTATTACACAATAACACACTCCCTTTTGTTCCTTGTTGCTTAAGCAGCATGATAAATTAACACAGCACTGAACTAATAACCAGTAGAAAAACATTGTGACAGACTTTGCTTCTGGGTATGACTCTGTATATGTAAAAAGCATTTCCAGTAGTAACAGTGGACAAAAAAAAAAGCAAAATGATAGTTGTCTAACCATTGCTGAATAATGCATATACATAATAAAAACTACAGTAAATTACTCCTGTAGAACACACACTGAGCAAACACAGAGATGGAAGCAAGATAAAAGTCAGAAGGGTTGAATAAATGACTACTAAACATCAGTGCTTACTGCAAAATGGTAGCTTTTCTAGGGTTAGCAAAAGATAATATTTGGTCATGTGATGCAAAGAAAGATTTGCAAGTAAGAATTAGGAAAAAAATGGAAAGAAGGGATGGCTTAACCAGATCTGGCATTTTTGAGGAAATGAAGAGACTGGAAAATGACACTGAAGGTGGTAATGCATTTGACCGTCTTGGAGTCAGATGGTATGAAGTTTGTATCACTTGAATCTTACATAAGAATGTTATCAGATTTTGTTGTAGAGCAAGCAGAAGACATACTTATATCAAATTGTCACTGTTTGTTTACTAGTTTTATCTAGGGATTTCACTTTCTCCTCCCAAAAATATGTTGCTTGGTTAGCAGCCATAACTTGTCCATATATATTACATTTAACCTTACCCTAGTAACTTGTATTGTGGATAAAATGGACCAAGAAGGACTAGTTCACTTAATTTGGTCTAAATGGAGCTTAAAACTTGTGTTTTATTAGAATATAAAACAGACAAACTAGACCCTCAGCAATATGCCTACTTCCAGATAACCAGTAGAAGGCATATTGCAAAGGTGCTAGCTTTTCTATGTAATTTTTTAATAAAAGTCGAGTTCTAAGCTTCATTTAGACCAAATGGATTATTTGAATTTCCAAGTTTGAAATTTGGCCATGTTGGTGGAAAATGCATAGTATTAAAGGCAAGTTCACTTACCCATTTAATAAAAAGTATAGATTCTCCCTGTGAGTATGTATTTTAACAATAGGGAGGAGCATAGGGTGACGATACCTCTCAACTGTCCAGATTTTCGCAGAATGTCCAGATTTTTGCCTCATATTTTTGGTGTGTTCCTCCTAAAATCTGCACCTTTCTAGTAAATAGCTGAGGATTGAAGTCATTAAATAATGACAAATATTTGAGTTTAAGACTCCACATCCTTCAGAAAATTCATGCTAATGCAAAACCTATTATTCTATCAACGTTCTAAGCTTGTAAGAGGAATAGTTAAAATGTGTCCCTATTTGTCCACCCATCATTTAGGCTTTGCACAGATTTTTTGCTCTAAGAGGTTGAGAGATAACTGTGGAGGAAGATGCACACAGGTGGATTATATCTTATGTAGGAGGGCCAGTTTGAAGGAGATTGGAGACTGTAAAGTGGTGACCGGAGAAAGTGTTGTTAGGCAGCATAGGATGGTGGTTTATAGGATGACGTTGGTGATCAAGAAGAGGAGAAGGAGTGTGAGGGCAGCACCAAGGATCAAATGGTGGAAATTGAAAAAGGATAATTGTGAGGTGGAGTTCAGGGATGAGTTAAGGCAGGCACTGGGTGGCAGTGAAGAGCTACCAAATAGCTGGGTAACTATAGCAGAGCTAGTAAGGGAGACGGCTAGAAAGGTGCTTGGTATCACATCTGGACAGAGGAAGGACGACAAGGAGACATGGTGGTGGAATGAGGAAGTACAGGAGAGTATACAGAGAAAGAGGTTGGCAAAGAAGAAGTGGGATTGTCAGAGAGATGAAGAAAGTAGACAGGAGTATAAGGAGATGAGGTGCATGGCAAAGAGAGAGGTGGCAAAGGCTAAGGATAAGGCATATGAAGAGTTGTATGAAAGGTTGGACACTAAGGAGGGAGAAAAGGACCTGTACTGATTGGCTAGACAGAGGGACCGAGCTAGGAAAGATGTGCAGCAGGTAAAGGTGATAAAGGATAATGAGGGAAATATACTCACAAACGAGGAGAGTGTGTTGAGGAGATGGAAAGAGTACTTTGAGGGGTTGATGAATGAAGAGAATGAGAGGGAGAGAAGGTTGGATGATGTAGGGATAGTGAATCATGAAGTACAATGGATTAGCAAGGAGGAAGTAAGGATAGCTATGAAGAGAATGAAGAATGGAAAGGCTGTTGGCCCAGATGACAAACCTGTGGAAGCATGGAGGTGTTTAGGTGAAATGGCAGTGGAGTTTTTAACCAGATTGTTTAATGAAATCTTGGAAAGTGAGAGGATGCCTGAGGAATGGAGAAAAAGTGTTTTGGTACCGATTTTTAAGAATAAGGGTGATGTGCAGAGCTGTAGTAACTACAGAGGGATTAAATTGATCAGTCACAGCATGAAGTTATGGGGAAGAGTAGTGGAAGCAAGGTTAAGAAGGGACGTCATGATTAGTGATCAGCAGTATGGTTTCATACCAGGAAAGAGCACTACAGATGCGATCTTTGCTCTGAGAGTGTTGATGGAGAAGTACAGAGAATGTCAGAAGGAGTTGCATTGTGTTTTTGTAGACTTAGAGAAAGCATATGACAAGGTGCCTAGAGAGGAGTTGTGGTATTGTATGAGGAAGTCAGAAGTGTCAGAAAAGTATGTAAGAGTGGTACAGGACATGTACAAGGGTAGTGTGACAGCGGTGAGGTCTGCTGTGGGAGTGATGAATGCGTTTAAGGTGGAGGTGGGGTTACATCAAGGATCAGCTCTGAGCCCTTTCTTATTTGCAATGGTGATGAACAGGTTGACAGACGAGATCAGACAGGAGTCCCCGTGGGCTATGATGTTTGCAGATGACATTGTGATCTGTAGTGAGAGTAGGGAACAGGTGGAGGAGACCCTGGAGAGATGGAGATATGCTCTAGAGAGAAGAGGAATGAAGGTCAGCAGGACTAAGAATATATGTGTGTGAATGAGAGGGAGGATAGAGGAATGGTGAGGATGCAAGGAGTAGAGGTGGCAAAGGTGGATGAGTTTAAATACTTGGGGTCAATAGTTCAGAGTAACAGTGAGTGTGGAAGAGAGGTGAAGAAGAGAGTACAGGCAGGATGGAGTGGGTGGAGAAGAGTGTCAGGAGTGATTTGTGACAGACAAGTACCTGTAAGAGTGAAAGGAAAGGTCTACAAGAGGGTAGTGAGACCAGCTATGTTATATGGGTTGGAGACAGTGGCATTGACAAAAAGGCAGGAGTTTGAGCTGGATGTGGCAGAATCAAAGATGTTAAGATTTGCACTGGGTGTGACCAGGGTGGACAGGATTAGGAATAAGTATATTAGAGGGTCAGTCCAGGTTGGAAGGTTTGGAGACAAAGCCAGAGAGGCACGATTACGTTGGTTTGGACATGTGCTGAGGAGGGATGCTGAGTATATTGGGGAAAAGATGCTAAGGATGAAGCTACCAGGTAATAGGAAAAGAGGAAGGCCTAAGATAAGGTTTATGGATGTGGCGAGAGAGGACATGCAGGTGGTTGGTGTGACAGAGCAAGATGCAGAGGACAGGAAGAAATGGAAACAGGTGATATGCTGTGGAGTCCCCTAACAGGAACAGCCGAAAGAAGAAGATGATAGATTCTCCCTGCTATTTTCTTTTACATTTGTTTACCAGGTTTGTCTGAATGGATTTAGTCAAAAACTACTTTTCAGCAAAGGCACGGGGAGAAAAACTCCAACACATCACAAACATTTTTAAATAGACATTCAGTAACTACATGAACAGACATTAAGTAATGTACATTAACAGTTACACATGCATTTGCTAATTAGATTGCATTTGAATGAAATAAAGGCAACAATTACAGTATAAAAGATACTTATGCATTAGTAGATGTTGAACATTGAGCATTTTAAAGAAGTGTATTACTAGGTTTGTCAAATAGAGAACAGTATCATATGATTAGTACTTAGAAATTCAAAGAACTTCCCAAAATGTTCTCATTCTTGGTGACTCATCAACTTATCCAGCTCCCTTAACATTGGCATTTATTATGACCTTACCCAAAGGATAAAATAACTCACTATACCAAACTATAAATCTGACATCCCCTCTGTGCTGGGCTTCCTTATCATCTATCCTAATCTATTCATCCATATCACTGTCTCTATCTCTCCTCTTGGAGTGACCACTGTCTAGTCATCCTTTCTCTGAAAATGCCCTCCAGTATCAACCTGCTTAACTCATACCTTTCAGACTCTGAGCTCCCCAAATACAGAACCAGTAGAATTTGAACTCTTACCTATGCTCTGCTCCCTATTATGAGATGGCATGACCCCAGAGCAGTCTGTATCTCACTTACTGGCACCCTCTATCACCTTCAAGACAAATACTTCCTTAAAGTCTTAAGACTCCACAAACCCAACAGAAACCAATGGATCACCAAAGAACTCAGAGCCTTCTATGAATAAAGAGACCAGGCATGGGACAGATTGGAGACCCCCCCCCAATAAAACAAAGATTTCTTTACTGCCCTTAAGAATCTAGCCAAAAAGGCAACATGCACGATAAAGATGACTTCCTAAAAATAGTCAAACTTTAGCCCAGTCCTCGCAGAAAAGGTCCTGGAAGTTAGTAAACAAAATCACTGTTAGATTTCTTATTTCTAGTCCCTTTAAGAAATATACTATGCCCATTCAAACTGGTTCTCTAACCCCTGAAGAGGCAATTCTCTTTTCCTTTCCCAAACCCTTACCATTGTCCCTTGGTTTGATCTAACTAACCAAAAGCGTGACCACCTTTAAAAATATTTAAGACCAAGGATGTATAAACTATTTTAGATGAAATCCTTCCAGATTCCCCCATAGCAGCTTATGACCAACAGCCCAGGTTTATCAACCTCTGCCATGAATTAATTCTACTTCTCACTGAACAATACAGTCTCCACCTCACAAAGAATTACATGCCAGAGTAGTAGAAAATAGCATTAATAAATCCCACCCTAAAGGTGAATAAACCTTTCACTACCAGTGATTTCCACTCAGTCTTTATCTTATCTACAGTTGAAAAGAATTAAAAAAAACGTAACTACAATTAGCAAGCATACTATTTCCTAACTTACAGGATACCGTTCCATCACAAGTATGGCTTCCAGACAAGAAGTAGTACTTTGGCAACTATTTCCTTTTTTACTGATGGCAATTTACAAAATATGAAAGTAGGTCTGTTAACAGGGGCAATGCTCAACTGACCTGCCAAAAGTTTCTGACTCACTTGGACTACCCTCTCCTCTTAAATTCCCTTCTTCACACAGGCATCAGCACCCAAATGTTGTAATGGTTTGAATCATTCCTGGGAGATACACACTTTAAAGTCCAAATAGGAATGGCCATCTCGTTCTTTGTTCCCTCCCTAAAGTACTATCCAGAATTCAATTCTCTTGCCCCATTATTCTCCTTATCTGTCAATATGCTTCTCACTGGCCTCATTCAACTCCTCATGGCTTCTGTGCTGATGACTTGGATACCAACAAGTGCAATCACCCTTCAACTGAATTAAAAACTTCCCTAAACAGGAACCCAACATCCTCTCTTCCCGGCTGCAGGACCAAAATCTCCAGCTTAATACCAAAATGATTTTAGGCACTCCTCAAAGAGATAGCAAACTTCCTTCCAACTTCACATTTGTACAACAAAAACTTATTTGAGGTAGTTCAACATTACAGATACCTAAACTCAACCCAGTCTTAAACCTCCAATACCACATGCAAATATACAAATTTAAAGTTAACAAGCTACATTTCTGGGTAAACTAATCTCATACTTCCTTTGTTCAGAATGTAGATCAGTCATAGGAAAAAGAATATTTCTACTTCAGTTGGAATATGGATTCCCCAATGTTGTCTCAGTCTGTAAAAATAATTTTACTGCTGTGCAAATCACTGAAAATAATATTTGCAGATGTATAACTGTCCTCACAAAGAGAACATTGAGAATATCACTGTAGTGTCCTATCATAAACTAAATGACTCCCGGTCACACTAAATGCTACACTGGTTATGGTATCCCTGGTTCACAGACTAATCAACCTGGATACCCTCCTCTACTTCACTAGCAGACTAACAGAAACATCAGCCCTTATAACTTCTGATCCCTCCTACTATCTGCTCAAAACATTCATAGTTACCAAAACAAATACCACTTCACAGAACACTCATTTTCACTAGTTACTCCTAAGATCTGTCAGTCTTTGTCCCTCCTATCTAAAACCCATCCCTACCTATCCTGAATTCCAACTTTTTCTTAAAAAAATACCTACACAAAGAGGGTCAATGTCATTGCTTCCCCAAACAGGGAGTAGCATAACCACCACTCTAGGCTCATATTTTACAACTGTCAGTATTCTATCTGTAGACGTAAACTATTTAATGCTTTTAGTTTAATAATCCTCCTTTATCCCCTTTATTTACATTTTATTTCCCCCTCCTTTACCCCCTTCACACTTATAGCCTTTTTGCTCTCCTCTCATCCCTCCCTCTCACTATTACATTATCCTATTCTTTCAGTTCTCCTTCAACACTTAGTTCTATCACCCTCCTCTTCCTCTACTCCCCCCAACTCCCCCTTCTCTAAACTGTCTGTAAATATCTGGGAAATAAGGATTGCTCGTGCATCCAATGTCTTAAGTGTGCTAGACATGTTCTGATTTATTAGATTAACATTGATGTTTTTAATTTCTTGCCTTCGAATGGTCTGCATCCCAGGCTGAACCTGAAAACAGTCTTCATGGACCAGCATACTACCCTGGTTAACACATATAAATAAAATAAAAAAAAAATGTCTGGAGATGCTGCTACTATAATTTAAGAAACACATCATCTGTAGAGTGAAACTTCCATGATTTTGTAACAGAAGAGAAGAAAGGAAGTCACCACCAGGTATAGTATACGAGATTGAAAGGAAATGTTTCTAAGCCTCTGGAAGATGTATGGCATGTGAAACCATGCTTTTTGTATTTCTTGTCATACTAAGAGAAGTCAAAACAGAGTAAGAGGTAGAAGAACTTTTTGGGAGTTGTCTGCTTAGTGATGAAGAGTACAAGGTAATCATATATTGGGGACAGAGACAGGAGGACACATATTAATAAAATGAGACTACATGTCTATCATGGAGGAAATTTTGGGGACCTCATCTTTTACTAAGACATAGGACAGTGAGCAGCTCTGGCATGAAGTGGAGTGAGCTCATAAATATTTAGGACTGTCAGTACTGACTTAAGTAATGCCACCAAAATTTTCACCTGCATTGTGTTTTCTTTGGCAATTTAATTTCAACCTGCCACTAAGACCTGCCTCTTTTTTTCTTCATTTTTGTTAACCAGATGGACCTAATGAAATTCAAATTTTCTTTGTAAGATATGTCATGGTAGCACAACAAATCAGTTGATTTGCAAAGACTTGCACAGCAAGCATACATGTAAAGGGGTTGGCATGAGGAGGGTTGATAAAATTGAAACAACTTTCCAAGATTGCATTGTGTTGTACTGCCTCATTCTAAGTAACTATTTAGAGACATGCTCTTACACAGTGTGATATCACCCAACACTGAAGTACACTCTGGCAGGTATCTTCTATTACAAAGATGGTATTTTTATTAACCAAAACTAGATGTGGAAGGGTCACACACAAAAGTCACAGCGACAAAAAAGAAAGAAAGATTCAGGCAAACCAGAGTCACTACTGTGTAATACCCTAAAGCTCCTTTCAATAAGGCTCATATATGCAACTGATCCTATAGGGACATACTAGTGTTCTAGCTCCAGAGTTTCTGAATGAATATGACATTTTTATTTTTGAGAGTCACAATTGATGCAGTCAGGTCAATAAAACCAAATCCCACTAGCTGCAAACGTATCATGCTTTAACTCTTTTTGTTTGACCTCAACACCCTTTTTGTTTGACCTCAACAATACAACATAAGTAGATATTCTGACCACTCTTTGAAAGCATTCAGCTTGTAAAAAGAGCCTGATGTCGTTAACATCAGGGTGATTGCAAAATATCCCAAATAATAACCATAGCAACAAAAGGACACACAGAAAAGCCACAGAGGTAAAAACAACAGGAAGACCTGGCCAAGCATGGGTTTACATAGTGCAATACCTTAAACCTCCTTTGAAGAAGGTCTGTTGGATATATGCAAATAACCCCTTAAGGCATACTAAGGTTTCAGTTCCATAGCTTCTGAATAAACACTGACTTTTTACTTTTTCAAGTCTTCATTGATGCATTCAGGCCAATAGCACCATACCCCAATAGTTAGAGGCATGGTATGGCCAGCCTTAGGTGAACCAGCACCCTAGGTGAAGGGCTCCACTGTTCCCCCCAACAGGCAGGCATCACATGGTGTCCTACTGCCCCCCCCCCCCATCTAGACCTACCCACATCCAAATTACTTTTTTCTTTTCTCACTGCCTGTCTTACTTTTCAGGGTTTTTTTTCCTGCATTCATTCATTCATTCAATACATCTTAATGAGGCAAGACTGTACACTGATAAATGTGGAGGAAGTAACTGCATTAAGTCAGGCAGCCCCCGGAAGCCATTGTCATTCATGATGCCCTGAAAAGCATTTTATAATCTTTGTAAACAATCTTTTCATCCAAAAATGCTGAACAAAAATTATGACTAAGGAAGGACATTCAGTCTTACTCTTCAACTTTGCTTTTTCCTGTATCCTTTCAACATATCCTAACTGACTTAGTCTACACTGTAATAACTGTGGAGGAAATAATTGAATTAAGGGTGGTGTATGGGGGGGGGGCAACTGGCCTCCAGAAGTCATGGTGTTATAGATACTCTGATGTCATGAGTAAAAGATAGAAATTCAGTCTTACTTTTTTATTCCAAGAAAGAAATATGTTGTATCCAAGGCATAATGCTCAAAGATGACAAAATCTCAGTTCACAATAAACTGAGAAAGCAAATGCTTGTAATCATACTTAAATTATATCTGGTAATAGTACCTGCTTTCCTACTATCCTCACAAAAATATAGTCACCTTCTTTGTACTGCCCCTTGTGATAGCTTGGTAAGAATATTTAGGCACAAATGGCCATGACATTCATATATTTCAAGTTGCTGCTGTCATGCAGCTTATCTCCAAATGTTAATCCACAAAAGACAGCTACCATCTGTGTACCAGTCTGATGCCTGACTGGGATGAACTTGAAAATAAAAATCATTTAACCTGCTGCTGTTGGGCATATATAAACAGCATGATTTCTTACCCTCTCTAAAAAGATAGCCACTTGTACATGCATCTGATGTTTGATTATGAAGAAAGTGAGAAAAATGTAATAATCACAGTAGTGTTTCTAACTTGTTACTTCTAGACAGTATACTTCTCTTATAGGAGCTATAAAGACCCTCTCTGTATACCTCTGATGTTTGTGAAGAAAGTTAAAGAAATAATGACCACACTGTCCCCAACTCAGCACATGGTAAAATGACCTGTATACACCTTTGAGATTTGGGAAGAAAATTAAGAAATAATGGTATTGCCCCCAGCCCCCCCAACAAGTTACATTGACCTTCTGTCCATACCTCTGAGCCTGGCTTGTTTTAGATTAGGTGGGGTTCAGGGCAGAGGGAATTACTAAGCTTCTGTCAAAATCCACTTATAAGGCCCTGTGGTCTGCAGGCTACCAGGGCCCCAGAAACTCTGAAGGTCTAGATGTTCTATGATGCATTTAATGCTTTATTATTTCTTTTATTTTTACTTTTTTATTTTTCAAGAGATGACAGTTAAAAACTGAGCAGCTAACAAGAGGGTCAGTTACTTTCATCCAGAAAAGCTCTTGAAAAGTAGACACATCTGTCCAATAATCTGGTTAGCTGATTAGCATGCAGTTTATGTATTCAGTAAAATAATCCCTCCCACTTCTAGTAGGATTGTAGGATACTACAGCCCCAAAGCACAAGTACAAAAAACAGAGTGACTAAATAACACAAAACATAAATCAGATAATCAGAGAGGATACAGTTGTGTATCTCATAAAACCAAGGTAATAGTCAATAAATGGATTTCACTCTGTCTCCCTCCATGTTTTTCTGTGTATATAAACAAGAACACCAAAAACCTATCCATCAACACTTTCTCAAAAATCCATTGATGTGGTGTAAGCAATTTAGACATGGAAAAAAAAAAACATGCTTTACAAAAAAAATATGTCTCAAGTAATGATCCACCCATTCTAACAGTAACAATGAAATAATAATTTTCATTTTATACTTTTCCTCATAAAGTAAATAAATAAAAAGACAGCAATCACAACAGTTATTATAACCTTTATGCATATCCTGAATTAAAACTGCAGACCATCATACATTTTAAGAACAATCCTCTGATGACACTGAGTGACAGAAAAAAATGAACTAAAATTAGAGAGATATTCCTGAAAACTAGAGGGAATTAAAAGGTAAGGGTAAGGCACTGACCTCCTAAGCCAGGGATTGTGGGTTCGAGTCCCATCTGGGGTGATATAATCTTGATATAAGTGAAGCTTTTTGGGGTGGGAGGTTGGCATAATGGTTAAGGTGTTTGCCTTACAGACACAAGGTACGGGGTTTGATCCTCACAGGGTGAAATTGGCTAGGCTTAAAATGGCCCATAAGGGCAATTAGTCTAGTACTAATCTATGAACCTAATCTAAGTACACCAAAGAAAGAAATGAAAGCAGTGATCATGACAGGATGTTTTTCACCAAACAGGGCTGTGCACTTAAAAGGAAGGAGCAATCTTCTTTAAAGAAAACAAGGTATATATAAAACAGGAGATACACTAATGATATTGAACCTTCCCTATTTCAGTTTCTAGGATGCAGGCGAACAACAAATAAACATAATCATAAGAACACACTGAGGGAGCACAACTATCACCAGGAAATTGCATGGGGAAAATCAGACGTTTTAGGGAAAGTAATATTACATCTAGGGAAAACAGCATTGCCTCAGAAATCAATAAAGAATTTCAAATACTGACAGCAGTTTTAAATTCTATTAGATTTGCAGAATCTTATTATTAATGCAGTTCAGAATTCAAGGAACCTTAACAGAAGAGGGTTATTTGAGAAAATGAACATCATTAAATCACGTTTTGAAGGAATACTCACCACTTATGAGACTTATAAAGCTCTGCTGTGCAGGTAATATACATCATTATAAAAGAAAACAATTAAGCTGTGATTTAGGATGGAAGATAACAAATGTATTTTAGCTGTTGCCTTCGTTAGGCTACTGTAGGTTATGTGTTCATAAGAGTACTGGAGTGCAACAGTAAATTTTAGAATCTATTTTGCAGTCGTTATTAAAACGTAACTCTATGTTTTAAACTGTAATTTTATTTCATTATAGTTCTACAACATTAACCAGAGTATGGTAACAAAAGTGCCTCTTGTAACAGATGGTTCTTTAATGCATTATTATAGTTATTCCTTTTCTCTCAGAAGTTCTTTGTAATTATGCCAGTTCATGATACATTGCCTTGCTGACCCTGCAGTCCTTCCTTAGTAAATTTCACCTCACTTATTGCTCCTGGTTGTCCATTTTTACTTACTCCACTTCCATGCCTGCAGCACATTCATTCCATTCAAATGTTCTGAACTCTTCATCCTTGCAATTTTATCTTCACAGAAGACATGCCCCAGGATTCAGCAAGCTCTGCATGGCATGCAAGAATAGTGCAAGAGCTGCTGCAGACAATATGGCTGACGTGAGATCCAGGAATGAGCTCCCGGTATGTGAACGAGTGCTCCTGCACTATTCCTGCATGGACACAGCCCCCCCTGTATGCTAATTACCTCATTTGCTGGTGAAAAACATGCAAATGAAGTGAATTAGAGATCCAGGAAGCAGGCAGGAGTTCATGCAGGAATAGTGCAGCCAGTAGCTGAATACATTTCTGCAAACTACAAAATGGAGGCATGACAGATCGTAAAAACGCATGTATTAGAAGGGTTAGGCATGTCACAGGCCAAATATATGGCCATAGGCATGAAAATTAGTTGCAAAATTATAAAAAATAACTTTTTGATTTCAGCCGTTTAAGCGTAGGGCATTGGTGCGCAAATGGGATTGGCCCAAAAATAATAAAAAAGCTGGAAATAAGCTTTTAAACCAAAATCATAATTTTGCCATAATAGTCAATGGCATGCATACCACAACAAGACCATGGAATAGTGGTTGCTAAGGGGGAAGGCTGAGTGTTGGTTTTGTAACCATGCATTAGCAGTCAATCCTATGCAAATGATGGCAATGATACTGAATCACAGATTTCCCCTCAGTGCTAGCTTGTATCCAATTGTGTAGGTGCAGTAATACCATGGTGTAAGCCTTAGAGCTAGATGACTTCATAAGGGGTGTGTGTCATGCATGCTGTAAGCTTATTGGAGCTCTGTGGCCCGTGTTTGCTCTTAGCTAAGCACAGCTAAGGAAGGGGGTGTGTCTGAAGCTGCCTAGCAGTATTTACATTGCCTAAACGGGTGTGCATGCCGCGCACCGGGTTTTGAACAAAACAAAAAAAAAAACAGGAAATAGCAGCTCCGTTGACATCTGAGCACTGGGTTTGCACAGTGCGTCTCGGGGCTTAAACAGGAAGGCAATGGGAAGGGAAAACAGCACTAGGAAGGTAATCAAGGAGAACTAGCATAACTGGCAGGTGAAATGTATCAGAATCAGCCAATTACACAGGCAGCAACCCAGCCCAGCACACTACTATAAACTATGCAAACACCTTTCTCTCTGTTTTTTCCCACAAACTCTACACCACTGGTGTACACAAATGGGGAAATTTTACCTAACGGAAGCAACAAAATGATAGGGGCTGCTTTCACTCTCATAAATCAATATGTGGAAGAGGCTGAGGGTGGTGAGGATGAGAATGCTGATGACCAACCCACAGTGAGGAGAAGGAGAAGAGTGTACAGACCCAGGGTAACCTACCAAGGGCTACATGAGCTGGAGGTACTGGAGTAACCCTCTGCAGCCTCAGACCATCTGGTATACCGTTCCATATGTGCCTGCGCCTCCATGATGGTCTGAAACATGCGTCTGGTGACACCAGCTGTGGCACTTCTGCCAGGGGCATGATGACCAGCAGCCCTCCTACGAGCACACCTGTACATTTGCCTGTGTGGTACCTTGCTGGGCATCTGGCTATTGCTGCTGTGTCCAGAAACACATGCCATAGTCACCACATTGTCCTGTCCCATGCCACCACCCGCCAACTGTCCCTCATCTGTGGCCACTGGTGATGGGGTATGTATAGGCAATGTGACTGTGTGCAGGGATGGGGTGGATAACAGTGGGATGTCAAATGATGGCACAGCTTCAGCCCCTGACAACCCTGCCTGTGCCTCAACACATCTATCATCATTGTCAGAGTCTGTATGGACACTGACATCAGTTTGCCTGCAGGAGGGACCCTGACCCACCTCGCCACCTGTGAGGGGAAAACAAAAAATGCACTTTAAGACCTGTTCATCATTGCTTAACTGTACACACACACACACACACACACACACACACACACACACACACACACACACACACACACACACACACTTACAGGTGAGGTTGCACAAATATATTACGCACAGACCTCTCATTACCCATCAGTCAACATGCATGACATATGGCACTCAACAGCATGCACTGCCTATAGTCAATCCCTGTTACCAACATTATACATCTCTGTGTTGCATGAGTTGTGTTAGTAGGTGATGCCCCTTCCCCTGGAACACTCTGCACCCATGTACACAGTATTGCTGTGCACCTGTTCAGCACCCTGGCATGTACTGTGCACCATACCTCAATGGTGTACATGCCATTGCTGAATGTGTATATGTGTGTCAGTGTGTTTGCTCTGCTGCTCACAGCCCCTATGTGTTTGTCCGACACATACCTGGGATGATATGTGGGCAGATGTCAATAGTGAATGCCTGATGTCTGATTTGCAGATCTCATCATCAGTGATGCATGTATGACCAATAAAATACAATTACACTGACAACCTTCAAACCTTACTGCGGCTATAAGGAGTGTACGCACCCTTACTGACATGGCACGCTCTTCCCTGATATGCCATGGGGCCACAATACTGCATATGTTAACATTACATGAACCTGATATGTGACATATGACCTGTGCAATCAAATGCAGTATCAAACAAATGTGTTAGCTGTGCAGACACTGATTGAGATGCATACAATATGTGGGTGCATAAGTGTGCACACCCTTAACATGATGGTTTGTTGCACCAACTGTTAAGTGTACTGCAGCAGTCATCACTATTCCTGGAAGGGGTATACTAGCATGGCCCATGTGCACTTGTCAGTATTTGGTCACTCTGCCCTACAAATGTCCCCCAACTCTGCAGGACTGCAAGGTCAACTCATGTGCACAGCCCTTGGAGGTCACACAGTGCCTTCACTATTGCTGTGGAGGCAGGGTTATGTCTGCCACAATTCATGACCTTGACTGTGTGCAGATACAGCCATTCTTAGCAAGCTTTGGATGTCTGCTTCAGTTCACTGTTGTGTTTCAGGATGACACCCCTCCCCATCCTCAGCCTTTACCCAGATGCTTGACAACTATGGGCTACACATGAGTGTCATTTTGCAGTGTCCCAAATTCAGAACACCATGTGTACCGGCCTAGTCCCTGCTAATGAACAGCAAACATACAGATGTACACTTGCACCAGCAAGGTACAGATGGGGATGGTGGGCCTGAGGTGGAGTGAGGTGTTGCTTGTGCAGCACATGTATCTTAATTGATACTATCTGTAGGTTTCGAACTTGGTCTTGGTGCACCATTACACATTGCAACACATGCCTTTGGGGGACTTTTGATGTTATGCATATGCTACCTTTAGAGAGCCCTGGCTAATATTTCCTGTGGAACAACTGTCCCATCTGATAACCCTATCCCATAGGCCACACTTATGCAAAGTCCAGGTGATTGTCGACACAGATACTGCACAGCCAGTACTTGCTAGACATTCCTGCAACTCCTTCAGTGTTGTGGTATGTCGCTAAGCAGCCTCCAAGACCAGTTTGCAACATGTGTCATCATCTGTCTTGGATGGCCATCTGTTAAATTTCGACATTAATGTTGTCTCATACTTCCTTGTCACATACATGACTGTCTGCACTGTTTGCCATGGTATATGCAATGGTGAGGTAAGGCTACATGTCCCACTCCTGCATTCTACCTGTTGGGTATGGGATCCATTCCATGGCTTGTAAGATGTGTGCAAGCCACGGCTGCCTCTGTTGCAGGTGAGTGGGCAAATGTGATGGACATACTTCTTGGACAGAAGACCATTTCTTGGTGTAACATTGAGGACCTGTACTTGCTGGAGGGTGCATACTCATAAAGAGTGAATGCTGTCAGTACCTCAAAAGCTGCTTCCACAATATGTTATTTGGAGTGTGTGCACACATATGCTTCCAGTGTTTGTTAAGGTATGTATTCCCCATATTTGCTGTCCTAACATAGGATTCCATATTACACATTAATTGCTCATGTTAGGACCACATTACAGGTTGTAAGGGTTGTGGAATGTGGTGTTGTGATATGCCGTTGTGTAGATCGGTAACAGTTGCTACTGTAATAGTGGTATATACACTTTTGTAGCACTGTATAAGGGTGATGTTTCAGACATGTTCCTACTGTTGGCCATTTGTCCCACCATTATGTTCATCTCTGTGCACATATCCTGCAATGACAGGTTGTTAGTTGTTTTGCAGGACTCTTATATACCCTTCAGATATACCACCATGATGACCACTGTGATGCAGTGCAGTTAACAGCAACAATAATTGAATATGTACAGCATGCATTATGGGTAGGTGTGTTAAATGTGTGCATGGCAAATACTATGGCCATAACATGGCCAGTGTATTGGCAAACCTGAACAAACAACACCATACTCACCAGCTACAGGCTGCTGCCCCAGAGGTATACCAGGGGGACCTACATAGTTGTGTGAGAGATCTGATGTCAGTAGCCACACCTGTGGCATTGGTACAGGGTGGGAGGAGCATTTATTTATTTATTTATTTATTTTACATTTGTTAACCGGGCTAGTCTAGCTGGATACATATCCTTTTTCAGTAGAGGCCCGAGGAGAAAAGCTCCAACATAGTAGTTAATACAATTTAAAAAACAAGTAAAAAATAATGTACATTTTCCAAAATACACGATGATTGAGAAATTTTACATAGTTGTTAAAGTGACAGCAGAGCAATCAGAAGGTTATACATAGCTGAGGTATCTTATAAACAAATAGTAAATAGAGAATTACAAGAAAAATAAACAGGTTTGCCATTTGTTGATAGATTTTGGACATTTGGAAGGGGTTGAGAATATATATTTAGTCAGGTTCACGACATGGGCATAGCCATTGTGTTCTGAGATATTCTTTTAGGTTGTTTTTGAACTGATGGTGTGAGGTTGTAATTCTAAGGTAGTTTGGCAGGGAGTTCCACGGCTTGCCAATGGAGTTGGCAAAGAGGGCATCACCACCTGAGTTCTTAGCTTTGATGGTTCGGATCTGGGTGCTGTTGGATGATCGAAGACTATTAAGGTTAGTGTATGGGGTCAAAATGCTAGCTAGTGAGGGAGTTCTATCCGGTTGGTTGATTAGTTTGCAGGCTTCAGTGAGTTGGTTAAGTTTGAGAAGATTTGGGAGTTCCAACCAGCCAAGTTTCCTCAGGTTGAGACAATGGTGGGTGCGATAAGGGGATCCAGTTATAAATCTAGCAATGTGGTTGTAGGCAGTAGAGAGCGTGTTAAGTTCACGCTTGTTGAGGAAAGAAAGGACTGGGGAGGCATAGAGGAGGGTGGAGAGGAGATGTGTGCGGGCAATAGTTAATTTGGCAGTCGGGTTAGATAGTTTTTATTCTGTACATGGATCCTAGTTTTTTGTTAAGGGATTTTACAGTTTGTGTAATGTGTATGTCAAATTTGAGTTTATGATCTATAGTTACACCTAGTAATTTGGTACTGGCGACAGGGGTTATGATAGTCCCATTGTTGGATTTAACATGGAAGGTTGTATTGTCGTTAATTGTGAGTTCTGTTCCTAGGGTTGAGAAAACGTTGGGAGAAAATAGTAGTAGTTTGGTTTTAGTTGGATTAAGTAGGAGTTTCAGGTCGGTGAACCATTTTTCAACTAGAGAAAAACAGTGTTGAGTGGTAGTTTGGAGATTTAGGAGAGAGACATCAGAGCAGATCAAGGTGGAATCATCGGCGTATTGGATGCAGGTGGATTTAGGGATGACTGAGTGTAGATCATTTATGAAGATGGAAAACAGAAGTGGACCCAAAATTGAGCCTTGAGGAACACCAATGGTATTGGGGAGTAGGCCTGATAGTCTGTTTTGCCACCGGACAGCTTGTTGCCTACCAGTGAGGTAAGCCTGGAACCAGGTTAGTGCTGGGGTGTCCAGATGTAGGGTTGCAAGGTTGTTTAGAAGGAGCTGGTGATTGACCATATCGAAAGCTTTTGATAGGTCAAGAAAGAGGGCGGAGGATATTAGTTTGTTATTACGATTGTTATTAATGGAGTCGACAAAGGAAAGGAGGGCCGTGGTGGTACTGTGGTGGGGGCGAAAGCCGTGCTGGGAGTTGGACAGGAGATGATTACAGGTTAAATAGTGAAGAAGTTGTTTGTGGATGCATCTTTCCATGATTTTCGCTATTGGGGACAGTATAGCTATTGGTCTATAGTTAGATATTTCTGTGGAGTTACCTCCTTTGTGAAGCGGAATGATGTAAGAGATCTTCCAGATAGAGGGGATGTTGGCTTCAGTTATGGTTCTATTGATAAGGATTGATATAGGGTAAGCGATTACATCAGACGCAATTTGTAAGAATTCCTCTGGGAGGTGGTCAGCCGCAAGGGTGGTTGGTTTGAGCTTTTTTAAGAGGGTACGTATGTAAGCGGAAGAGACTGGCTTTAAAGTGAAAGGGGTAGGGACAGTGCCTTGTGGTTTTGTGGTTGAGGGGGATTGGAGGTAAGTTGATTGGCTAGAGTTTGGATTGTCTCGGTGAAGAAGGAGTTAAAGGTATTAGCTACATCTTCCTGACTTTTCTCAATAAGTACCTCGGGGGTTGGGGTAGTAGTTTTACCTGGGCGCAGGAGGTTGTTAAAACCAGCCCAGAATTTTTTTGGGTTATTCTGGTGTTTGTCCTGGAGGAGGCAGAAGTATTGTTTTTTGTCTTGGATAATGGCTGTTTTGGTAGTGTTTCTTAGCTGTTGAAATTTAGTACGATTTTGGGGGGGTTTTGTTGCTCTCCATGTATCCCAGGCTTGGTCACGGAGTTTAATTTTGTTTTTTGTTTCACTAGTTAGCCAGGGAGCTATACGGACTTTGGATATAATTTGTCTATGTGGGGCATGTGCGTCAAGTATCTTAAGGAAAGTGTCATTGAAGTGGGACACACTCTCCTGGAGGGGTAGAGTTTTTAATAGGGTCCAGTTGCAGGATTTTAGGTCATCAAGAAATAGTTGTGGGATAAATTTCTTTTTGTTTCTGATAAGTCTATATATAGCATTTCAGTGCATCAACAGTACAAACCCACAATACTACAGATTATGCACATCTATTTATTACTACAAGGTAACAACAGACCATATATATATTTTATCTCACATATGCATGATTAAACTCTATGGATGCAGATGGATAAGCAACAGTGGTCTACTGATGTGCCCTGGGGCCTTACCTGCACACTTCTCATCCATTGTGTGGCTAGCACCCACTTCCACAATGCTATCTGCTGGGTCTTTTCTTTGCTGATGGGCAGGTGCCCCGAGGCTGGTGAGGAGCTCCTCAGCATGTGTTGGGGGGGCTGGATGGCATGACCCCCCCATGGATAGCTGGTCCCTCCTAACTGCAGCAGCATGCTGATGGGCATGGCGGATGAGGTCAGTGTACTGATGTTGGACCTGCTCATAACTGCGGTTATGCAGGCCGACATAGTTTACCCTGTTGATGAGCTCATTCCACAGGGCAGTCCTCTCCTGCAGATCATGGGCTGCGCCAGGTAGTTTATTATGACTTCATTTTCCTGGGGGGAATAAACTGGCAAATGCACTCTAGACATGGTGCCTGAAAGACATAAAGAGGAAAAAGGTTCTGAGGACCTCATACTGCAAGGATATAATAGTCGTTACTTGACAGCTCTGTCTCCCCCCCCACCATATCTGCAACAAAAATCAGAACACACAACTCAATGGGTATGTTTACAGCAAACCTACTGTTGGGACATATATCGTATTGTATGACAAATCGTGCAATGTGTTTCTAGTCATGTTCCATGTTGAAACACTATCATTGGTGGCCTGTTGCTAACAATGTTGCCTGCATGCCATTGTAAGGGCCACTGTGGTTCCACATATATGCATGTGTTCTGTTTGCTATGTGACTGCTCCAAATCTGGTGTTTTGTGTTAATGGGGATATCTATGCATGCTGTTAGATGTAATCCTGGATTGTGTGGACTATTACTACCCACATATGTTCTATAACTGTGACACAATAGCATGTTTGGGAAGCCTGTTTCCAGCAGAATCACCTCTCCTACCTCATCTGGCCATGTTACCAGGCCATAGCATATCTGGGAACCACCCTGGGACCTCATCATCTGCTGGTCCTGCACTACCTTCAGGTGGTACCACCTCAGGGGATGGTGTTCATTCCTCCCCCTGGGAGCACACACAGACAGGATCCTTTCACCTGATGTCAGGTCCAGGGTCTGGTGCATAGGGTGATCCACAGAGACTTGGGGGATGTGCTGCACCACCTTGAGGCCCTTGGTACACAATTACAGGGTCCACATGCTCCTCCTGCTCAGCCCCCAGCTCAGGCACCTTCAGGGCTGTAAAGGTGCAGTTGTGACTGCCCATGGGTGGGGACCTTGGTCCCACTGTTTCCATTTGGGGGCTCATGGGCTTCCACTTTCCAAACACCACTCCCCATCCCAGGTGTTTACCCACCACATGTGACATATACCGCCCCTGTATGCTGTCTTGTCTGTCTTCCAACCCAACCTACCTCCCCAAATATACCTACTGTCTTTCCCCAACATGCCAATCTCACCTTCACAAACAAGGGCAATGTATTCCCAACATGGAATCTGATATTGTTAATCCTCGTTTATTCCTTACATATGGATATCGATTCCGAGCTTGGAACTGAGCTGGCCATTTTCCAAGCTCGCGTCAGCTTCAAACTCTCGATCTAAACTCTTACCCACAATTTCCTGATCCCTGTTACCTCAGATTTCATTTGCTGCATTGCCATCCGGTCATGTCAAGCTACTTCTCTTGAGCTAAGTACAGTCAATTGTTGTTTATTTGCTTTACAAATTACTTTTCTGTCAGAAAAGTTGATATTTTATTGTCTCTTGCCCTATCACATCTAGCGTTCATAATTTCCTCTGGTTCCTTTTTTCTATCCTTTACTTAACCTTTTTACAGTGAGGTAATTTCTTCTTACCATCGTTGGTAATCCCTTTCCTTTTCTCTTTCATACCTTTGGGTACTCTCTTGTACCATTGTTGGTACTTTTCTATTTATTAATATGGCAGATAAAAAGGGTAGTCCGGGTTTTAAGCAGTGTTTTGATTGTGGACACAAACTACCTACTTCTGATGGACACTCTTTATGTGTTTATTGTTTGGGAGCTTCCCATTTATCTGTTGAACCACCTTGTGATATATGTGAAAACTTTTGTAATAGAACTTTGTTAGAAAGGAAAAAAAATCAACTGTTACTGAAGGGGCTTCTAAAATCTCCATTTTCAGAGGCTATTTCTGGGCCAGAGGTTTCAACCCCTCCCAAAGCCCATAAGAAAATGGATGTTTCATCCTCAGCTGGGGACTCTCACCAACCGAAATCTAAAAAGGCTAAAATTCAGTCAGCCTCAGTGCTTTTGGTGCCCAGACCTTCAGCTCCACTAGTGATTTCAGCCCATCCTCTCCTGCAGCCTTCTACACATCAGCACCGAGGGGCTCCTCGGTTCAGACCTTTACCGTTGTATCGGCACCAACCGTTCAGTCGGTTCAGACCTTGGCCATGTCAGCTCCGAGATCTTCCTCGGAACTGAGGCTTTTATTAATGACTCCAGTTTGGTCGGTTCCAGTTCCGGCACCGACAACCACTTTGGCACCGATCCCTGTGTCGGTGCAGACAATCACATCGGCACAGATGATTTCTTCGGTGCAGACTACAGTAGTTCAGTCTTTCTTAGCACCATTGTCCTCGGTGCTATCAGATAAGATGGGCACCAAGTCTGCCTCCTTTGTGGACAGGCCTGTTTCTCCCTCAGTCTCTGTGAGGTTCACTAGAAGTCTTTCTGAACATGATGTGTTGCGTCTTGTGGACCAGGCATTCTTGGCCAGAGGTATTCCACCCCCCAGGAACTATCCTTCCTTGAGAGGTGATCACCCATCTCCAAAGACACCTTCTTATTCTCCTCCTTCATTGCCTTTGAAGTTCATGGATGTAGTACAGTCTTCCCCCTCTGCGGTTCCCTTTATGGATCTCACTAAGGAATTGCAGTTGCCTTTGTGGCAGGAAAGTTTTGCTATGACCCAGGATGTCAGCTGTGATACGCATAGCTTGCTGCTTCACAGCCATCTAGGGACTCTGAGTTGGCAGGCTGAGCCACTTAGGGGTGGAGTGCCCCCTGTCCTTGACATACACTCCTCTCCAGGTACACCAGCCTTCTAACTGATGGAGAAGGCTTTCGCTGCTGCTGGCGATACCAGACTGTCTATACCTCCGCCCTCCGCTGGTACACTGGTTTCACAGGTTGCACCTAGCGGACACTGGGTGCAAGGGCCTCAGGACATATTCCCTCAGGAATCCCCTTTTCCGTTGTCTTCCTCAGCTTCTCCCGCTGAGGAAGTACACTGGAAAAGTTTGTGTAAGAGGAAGCACATGGGCTCTACAGAGGAGTCTCTCAGTGAAGACCCAGATTTTGATGAAGGGGAAGGATCCCCTTGGTCACCCTCTGAGGTATCTTTTGGTGATATCCTTGAAATCCTGAAACAGAGAGGTGACTGGCTGCTCTCTAATCCGACCCCTGAGGAATCTGTGTTCCTGCAGGTTTTTTGCACCCAGCCCCCTACCTCCTGGGTTACTCCACCTGCCGATGAACTTGTCAGGTTCATAGTGCAGTGTGTTTGGAATGCCCCTGATACTGTTGAAGCTATTCCCCGGAGGCCAGATAAGATCTTGTCCCCTCCTGCTTCAGACCCCCATTGGTCCAAAGGTCTTCCTGTAGATGCTTTGGTGGTGGTGGCCGCAACAAAAAAGGATCTGGCAGAAGAAGAAAGCCAGACTGTCCATCTGCCTAACAGAGAGTCCTGGGTCCTGGACAGAATAGGGAAGCACACCTTCGCTTCATGGACCTTTGCTATCAGGTCCCTGAATTATATGGCACATTTTACCAGGCTTCAAAGGGATCTGGTTTCTGAGCTCTCTGAAACCTTGGCTGGTGCAGTGTCTGATGAGGTCCGTGACAAAGTGGCCTCTCAGCTGGCCACCATTGAGTCTATATCTAACTCCTCTATGCAATTGATATCTCACACATCAGAAGGAGCAGCTAGAGCGGCGGGTTCAGCTGCGGTCTTGAGACGACATGCCTGGATGCGCTTGTGCAACTTCACAGAACCTTTTAAGTCTTCCTTCCTTAATGCCCCTATTGAGCCTTCCTCGTTGTTTGGGCCCAAAGTTAAAAGCACACCGGCCAGATGTGAACAAGACGGTAAGACCCTTTCTGCCGTAGGTGTCCATTATTCTTCCCCTCAATATGCTTTCTCCCGAAACCAAAAGAGTGGGAAGATATGGTTCAAGAAATCCTTTCCGTGACACACAGGCCGAGTTCTCCCCCAGAGGCAGAGGGGGAAACTCACAGGGAAGAAGCCCCTTTCAGGGCTGAGGGGGACCATGTAACCAGGGTTCCAGGGATTCTTTCCCTGGTCAATCCTACCAGCGCTCCTGAAGAGTGGCCCAACTCCTTTCCTCTGGAGGTGGTTGGGGGACATTTCTCCTTGTACCCTTCTGCCTGGCTAACCATCACCACTGATTCTTGGGTACAAAGGATCATAACCAGAGGTTGTCATATCCCCTTCGATCTTTGTCCTGTCCCTTCAAAAAATCTTCTCGACATTCCACCCAGTCAAAGGGAAGAAGCAGCACTAGAGATAGAAAAGCTGCTAAGAAAAAGTCATCCAAATAGTTCCTCCAGACCAATTAGGTTCCGGATTCTACTCAAGACTATTTTTGGTGCCAAAGAAAACCGGGGACTGGAGACCAATTTTGGATCTCAGTGTATCGAACAAGTTTGTGAGAGTACAAAAATTCCGGATGGTCACTATACAGTCTATCCTCCCACTTTTGGAAAAAGATGATTGGATGTGCTCTATAGATGTTCAAGATGCGTACTACCACATAAAGGTGGACAGGCCATCACGAAGATTTCTGCACTTCCATGTGGGAGCCAGTCACTACCAGTTCAGAGTACTGCCCTTCGGACTCTCTACAGCCCCCAGAGTGTTCACAAAGTGCATGGCAGTTGTCACAGCTCACTTGCGACTTCAAGGATTCCAGGTGTTTCCATACCTAGACGACTGGCTCATTTTCATCCCCACCAGACATCTACTGGAAAAAGCCCTGGCATACTCTGTCCTCGCTGCTCAAAGGCTAGGCATAACTATAAACTGGCGGAAATCCAGTCTCACCCCATCTCAGTCGACAGAATTCATAGGGGTTATCTTGGACACAAAAACTGCAGAGCTGCTATTCCAGAGCACAGAATTTTAAGGATAAAGCATCAACTAATTGCAATCCTTTCAAAGGAAAAATCCACGGCTCACTCGGTCCTACAGCTGTTGGGTTCCTTGGCAGCCTCCATAACCATAGTTCCCCTGGCCAGGTTTCACATGAGGCTTCTACAATGGCTACTGCTCACCCAATGGTATCCTTTTCAACATCCTCTTTCAGCCATGATTTGAGTAACTCACAGGTGCAGACAGGATTTAAATTGGTGGATGTCACACAATCTCTCTCTCAATGGTCTCACCCCTTCTCCCCTCAGCAACCCAAGGCCACAGTGACCACAGATGCCTCCCTGAAGGGGTGGGGGGGCTATGTCAGGGACAGACAGTCCAAGGCACTTGGTCCCAATTGGAGGCCCATCTGCATATAAATGTTCTAGAGCTGAGGGTGGTGCTTCTGGTGTTGCAAGCATTCCATCCCCTGCTGCTGTCTGGGACAATTGCAATTCAATCAGACAACATGGTGGTTGTTTGGTACATCAACAAGCAAGGTGGAACCAAATCTTACCCCCTTTGTCGAGAGGCCATGAGGATATGGCAATGGGCGATGGCTACCAACCATTTTCTTCTAGCAACTCACATTCCCGGGAGTTCCAACGTGATAGCAGACAGACTCAGCAAGTGCATTCTGCAACCTCATGAGTGCTCCTTGAATCCCTTGATAGCGACGGAGATCTTCCACTGCTGGGGCCATCCTTGCTGTGACCACTTTACATCCCCGGCCAACTACAAATGCAGCAATTACTTTGCCCTGATTCCACTTCTGGGACAGTCTCCCAGGGATGCTCTAGTCCACGATTGGCCCTCGGGTCTTCTCTACGCATTTCTGCCTTTTCCTCTCATTCCCCAGTTTTTGAAGAAAGCCAGGCGGTTGAAGAGCAAGGTAATCCTCATAGCACCATATTGGCCACGACAGATTTGGTTCCCATTCCTTTGGTCTCACCTACTAGATCGACCATGGATCCTCCATCCAATCTCAGAGTTGATCTCACACCCACAAAACCTGATTCATCCCAAACTGAACAGCCTGAAGCTAATGGCCTGGCTACTCCAATTCCCTTGATTGCCAGGCAGAATGAACTTTCTTTACCAGTACGTGATATTCTCATTGCTTCTCATAAGTCCTCCACTAGAATTACTTATCTGAGCAAGTGGAAAAGATTTACCTGTTGGATGAAAGATAAAAAGTAGACCCCTTTTCAGCACCAGT